>NC_056737.1:914260852-914439963 GCF_019279795.1 Protopterus annectens
TTCCTTCTGCTATCGGCACGCTTCAAGCAAAACGAAAGCACTCGCGGTTAAACATTTTACAATTTAAAAAATATAACATGTTTATTTATATATTTTCTGTTCATAGTCTGTGGGGGCATGTGTTGTGTTGTGTTTATTCACATTTCCGTGGACTCTGTCATGGGTGTTTACTTTGGGCACTTTTACTCTTCTGGGGGCGTGTCCGCTTACAGGGCTCGGCCTACGGACATGCCCCCTACTGTCTTACATGGACCGTGTTAGCCTTAGGTGTGATTCGGCATGCTCTCATGAATATGCAAAGCATGCTGACATCACTCCGTTTAACTGCAGCTTACGTGTAAGAGTTATAACTTTTACACGGAGGCTTCGTGAATCCTGCCCAATATGTTTTTAACATGTTTAAAAGTTTTATAATTCTTAATCTATTTTATTTTTTCCGGTTATGAATTGTCTGTTTTTAGAGTTTGGCCATTTCAAAGAATCTAGAACGGACTAATAGTTAAAATGTATTGTATCACTTTAAAGAATACAGAACGGACTATAGCTACAATGTATCACATCATTGAGATTTGTGGTATTTAAATGGCAAGAAATGATGATACTCTTGTTTGAAAAAGTTTGGCATAGCCAAACGAAAGCGCTTATCACAACTGCTCGTTTGTATTGTGAGTCTTATACCAACAAGTATTGCTTTTACTTTGCTACAGCTTGACTTGGGATTTAATAAATATTTCTTCAGCCTGTTCAGATTGTGTCTTTCGCACTTCACTGAAAGCTCACTTGACTGAAAGTTCACTTGGTCGAAAATGGAATATAACCCCTGCCCCACTGCAGTGCAACCTTGGAGTGAGAATATTAAATAAGGGGGGGTGTGGGGGGCACAGACCCCTGCAATGGGGGGTGTGGGTGGCCTAGCCTCCCACATAATGCATTGATATATATATATATATATATATATATATATATATATATACTACGCATCCCACACACCCCCCTCCTTATTTAATTTTCTCACTCCAGGGTTGCACTGCAGTGGGGCAGGGGCTAAATTCCATTTTCAACCAAATGAACTTCGACCAAGTGAGCTTTCAGTCAAGTGAGCTTTCAGTGAAGTGAAATGCCTGGAATCATTTTCAACCAACTGTAATTTGACCAAGTGAATGGAATCCATATAGATATGTATGTGTGTGTGTGTGTGTGTGTGTGTGTGTGTGTGTGTGTGTGTGTGTGTGTGTGTGTATGTTTATATATTATTTATATTTATGCCTAAACCACAGTCTCAGCCTGTGGCCAGTTTACGTGACAAAACCAGACTATAGTACTTAGAAAATTAAATCAAATAAACTCTACTGAGGAGACACATATAGAAGCTGAAATAAATACCACAGAAATTAGGTAGACAATAATAGCACAGGAAGGCCTTTTATTTTTTTTTTTAAATACATTTGTTTATATTGCCCCTTTAAACTGTAAACCAATTTAATAAGTTCTGTTACAGTATAGCTGGAAAAATAAAATGACCCTTTGAAATTGTGCTGCGCAAGAAAAATCAATAATTGTAGTGAAGAGCTCACGTCTGGCAGTCTTTCAGTAATAAGAGAACAAGAGAGAGAGAGAAAGAGAGAGGGAGGGGCAAGTTATCTGAGGATATGCCAACTGTTTCTAAAAAGCACAGCAGTATAAAAGTCCCTTTACTGAATTGAGAAGCACTGTTCAGTACCTACAGGTTGCAAGACTGACGAATACTACAGGACTGTATTTTAGATTTGAATATAAATGCAAAAGTTTTGAAAGGTTTAGATTTTAGTGTTTTAAGTAGTTGTCCACAATGGAATTTTTGACTCTCTGCACATGGTCCTTGCTCCTTTTACTGTTTCTAACAGTGATGCCTTTTCTTTTATTTTGTTGTTACATTAAATATATCCACTTCAAATATGACTACATACCAGGGCCACCAAGGATCAGGTAAGGAAATACAATCAATGCCAAAGAACTGTACCTATTTTTTTTTTAGAAAAGTCATATGCTGGAATATACATCAAGGTATGCAAACAGCTGATTTAGAAGTGTTAAAATTCTGTTGTACTGGTGTAAAAAGATGCAAACAATTTAAATAATTTAGACTATGTGAAGCAAGTGCGTCAGTGTAAATAGTTCTCATAATTTTAAGGAACAAAAATTAAACCCTTCTAAAATGTAATGGTGTATAATTAATTAATTTAGTTTTCTTGTACATTTGAGAAATGGAGGTGTAAGGATGAACTATCCTGAAAGTGTGAGTTTGAAAATAAAATGCAGACACAGCATGTCAGCATTGAAATGGCTGTAATCCAGTTGTCTGCAATGGCAGCATGTTGAAACCCAGACACTAATACTGAACAAAGTGCAAGAATAATCATACTTTGCTGTGTCTGGTGTGTAGTAAAAGACTGGTAGATAAGAACAAGGTGTAAAATAAAGAGTGACCATTGCTTTGTGCAGGGAATGGTAGCAATTACAAAGAAGTAGAGATATGGGAAGTTCTTAAGATAAAGGGCTGGAGAAGGTAGAGTATGGAATGGCAGCTATAACCGAAAAGAAAATGAGAGTTAGGATATCTAATGGAGAAGAAGGCAGAGAAAGGTAGAGGATGAAGAACACGGGGAGGAGGGACCTGGAATAAACAGCAGGTGATCATTTGATGGGAATGAAGTCACCTAAAGGAAATGCAGTGGAATGGCATAGAGAGAGACAGAGAGAGAGAGAGAGAGAGAGAGAGAGGTAACCAAAGCAAGGGTGAAATTGACTGACAGGGAGTTGGAGTGCTGGGAAGTGGAATGAAGAGATAGCATTGCATTTTATTTAACTTAAATTTATTTTATTTTGGTTTATTTTATTAACCAAGAAAGTAGACTGGAGTCGAGGGACCAATTCCAGTGATGACCAGGGCTACCATACCAAAGGTAAATTACAGTTAATGAAACAGCAATAACAAAAACAGTACGGTACAAATGCAGATGTATAAAATGTCAGGTCAAAAATAAACATCTTCGCAGCAAAAAGGTATAAGACAACAATCTTTTGCAAAACAAAGTAGGACTAAACAGACATCAGCTACAGAGATTTAATGTTACAAATGAAACTTACGCAGAACAGATGATTTTGGGTATAGTCATAATTTTTTTACTATGTCTTCTTGAAAGCTGCAGATAGATGAGTAAATAGTATTTACAAGTAGTTAATCTGAAACTTACAATGTGAATCAATAAATACTTAAGTGTTAGTACTAAAAGAAATACAAAATACCGAACAGCTTCAAGAGTAAATAACACTGTTTGTATAAAGCCCTTGTTGTTCAAAATTTACAGTATATACAGTATATACTATACTGTGTGTTAAGGATGTCTTGTCAGATGTGGACATATAGGAAATGTAGCTTAAGTGCATATGATATAGGAAAACACTGCAGGTGCAGTTTCCAAGTGTGCACCAGTGTTTCCTTCCTGTAGGGAGATTTCTCCTTTCTCTGTCCTTGTACGACCATTGAACTGGTATATCTATCTATATCTATATCTGGGTCCGCTTTATAATTTTGAAATACTGAAATCCCGAATTTCAGTATTTCGAAATCACAAAGCTGAATACTCAAAGTTCCGAAACTGACAGAAGCGTGAAATTCAAAATCCCGAAGCACAGAGATTTTGAATTTTCTCTTCCGCTGGTGCGGTGTGTGGATGTTTGGGTTTAATTTAGGTAAGTTTGTGTGTGTAAGTATGTTGGTTAGGGGCTTTAGTGTGTGTGTGTGTAAGTGTGTTTGCGACTGTGATATGTGTGTGTGTGTGTGTGTGTGTGTGTGTGTGTGTGTGTGTGTGTATGTTTATATATTATTTATATTTATGCCTAAACCACAGTCTCAGCCTGTGGCCAGTTTACGTGACAAAACCAGACTATAGTACTTAGAAAATTAAATCAAATAAACTCTACTGAGGAGACACGTATAGAAGCTGAAATAAATACCACAGAAATTAGGTAGACAATAATAGCACAGGAAGGCCTTTTATTTTTTTTTAAATACATTTGTTTATATTGCCCCTTTAAACTGTAAACCAATTTAATAAGTTCTGTTACAGTATAGCTGGAAAAATAAAATGACCCTTTGAAATTGTGCTGCGCAAGAAAAATCAATAATTGTAGTGAAGAGGTCATGTCTGGCAGTCTTTCAGTAATAAGAGAACAAGAGAGAGAGAGAAAGAGAGAGGGAGAGGCAAGTTATCTGAGGATATGTCAACTGTTTCTAGAAAGCACAGCAGTATAAAAGTCCCTTTACTGAATTGAGAAGCACTGTTCAGTACCTACAGGTTGCAAGACTGACGAATACTACAGGACTGTATTTTAGATTTGAATATAAATGCAAAAGTTTTGAAAGGTTTAGATTTTAGTGTTTTAAGTAGTTGTCCACAATGGAATTTTTGACTCTCTGCACACGGTCCTTGCTCCTTTTACTGTTTCTAACAGTGATGCCTTTTCTTTTATTTTGTTGTTACATTAAATATATCCACTTCAAATATGACTACATACCAGGGCCACCAAGGATCAGGTAAGGAAATACAATCAATGCCAAAAAACTGTACCTATTTTTTTTTTTTTAGAAAAGTCATAAGCTGGAATATACATCAAGGTATGCAAACAGCTGATTTAGAAGTGTTAAAATTCTGTTGTACTGGTGTAAAAAGATGCAAACAATTTAAATAATTTAGACTATGTGAAGCAAGTGCGTCAGTGTAAATAGTTCTCATAATTTTAAGGAACAAAAATTAAACCCTTCTAAAATGTAATGGTGTATAATGAATTAATTTAGTTTTCTTGTACATTTGAGAAATGGAGGTGTAAGGATGAACTATCCTGAAAGAGTGAGTTTGAAAATAAAATGCAGACACACCATGTCAGCATTGAAATGGCTGTAATCCAGTTGTCTGCAATGGCAGCATGTTGAAACCCAGACACTAATACTGAACAAAGTGCAAGAATAATCATACTTTGCTGTGTCTGGTGTGTAGTAAAAGACTGGTAGATAAGAACAAGGTGTAAAATAAAGAGTGACCATTGCTTTGTGCAGGGAATGGTAGCAATTACAAAGAAGTAGAGATATGGGAAGTTCTTAAGATAAAGGGCTGGAGAAGGTAGAGTATGGAATGGCAGCTGAAACCGAAAAGAAAATGAGAGTTAGGATATCTAATGGAGAAGAAAGCAGAGAAAGGTAGAGGATGAAGAACACGGGGAGGAGGGACCTGGAATAAACAGCAGGTGATCATTTGATGGGAATGAAGTTACCTAAAGGAAATGCAGTGGGATGGCATAGAGAGAGACAGAGAGAGAGAGAGAGAGAGAGAGAGAGAGAGAGAGAGAGAGAGAGGTAACCAAAGCAAGGGTGAAATTGACTGACAGGGAGTTGGGGTGCTGGGAAGTGGAATGAAGAGATAGCATTGCATTTTATTTAACTTAAATTTATTTTATTTTGGTTTATTTTATTAACCAAGAAAGTAGACTGGAGTCGAGGGACCAATTCCAGTGATGATCAGGGCTACCATACCAAAGGTAAATTACAGTTAATGAAACAGCAATAACAAAAACAGTACGGTACAAATGCAGTTGTATAAAACGTCAGGTCAAAAATAAACATCTTCGCAGCAAAAAGGTATAAGACAACAATCTTTTGCAAAACAAAGTAGGACTAAACAGACATCAGCTACAGAGATTTAATGTTACAAATGAAACTTATGCAGAACAGATGATTTTGGGTATAGTCATAATTTTTTTACTATGTCTTCTTGAAAGCTGCAGATAGATGAGTAAATAGTATTTACAAGTAGTTAATCTGAAACTTACAATGTGAATCAATAAATACTTAAGTGTTAGTACTAAAAGAAATACAAAATACCGAACAGCTTCAAGAGTAAATAACACTGTTTGTATAAAGCCCTTGTTGTTCAAAATTTACAGTATATACAGTATATACTATACTGTGTGTTAAGAATGTCTTGTCAGATGTGGACATATAGGAAATGTAGTTTAAGTGCATATGATATAGGAAAACACTGCAGGTGCAGTTTCCAAGTGTGCACCAGTGTTTCCTTCCTGTAGGGAGATTTCTCCTTTCTCTGTCCTTGTACGATCATTGAACTGGTATATCTCTCTATATCTATATCTGGGTCCGCTTTGTAATTTTGAAATACTGAAATCCCGAATTTCAGTATTTCGAAATCACAAAGCTGAATACTCAAAGTTCCGAAACTGACAGAAGCGTGAAATTCAAAATCCCGAAGCACAGAGATTTTGAATTTTCTCTTCCGCTGGTGCGGTGTGTGGATGTTTGGGTTTAATTTAGGTAAGTTTGTGTGTGTAAGTATGTTGGTTAGGGGCTTTAGTGTGTGTGTGTGTGTGTGTGTGTGTGTAAGTGTGTTTGCGACTGTGATATGTGTGTGTGTGTGTGTGTGTGTGTGTGTGTGTGTGTGTGTGTGTGTGTGTGTGTGTGTGAGGGACTGTAAGATGTGTGTGTGTGTGTGTGTGTGTGTGAGTTTCATTTGTGTTTCTGTTTGTGCAATCTCAGAGTTAGAATATATAGTGGGGGGTGTGGGGGGGCACAGCCCCCACATGGGAGGGTGCAGTGGGGCTTGCCACCCCTGCTTATATGTAGTTTAGATGCATTTGTTTGATTGTGGGGGGGGGGGGTTGTGTTTGTTTATGTGTGTACTGTATGAGTAGCGTAGATTCGAGATTTTGAATTTCGCGGTTGTGTGTTTTTGGATTTGTGAGTTGTGCTTGGGATTTCGGCTTTGTGATTTCGAAATACTGAAATTTGGGATTTCAGTATTTCGAAATTACAAAGTGGACCCCTATATCTTTATAGTTATAGATGTGGACGGATAGATTTAGCTTTAGGAGGTGCAGGGGGTCCTGCATGTTGTGAGCAGTTGTGCTTGGGAAGTTGGTTTTCAGGGGTTTAGTAAGTTGTGGATTCATAGTGAAAAGATGCACAGTAAACCAATTGCTTGACAATTTAGTACAATTATACATGGTAATTGGTGCCATATTTGAAATAAATAAAAGTTAAAGTACTGGAAAATGTGAGAATATTGAAAATGTTATTTTTAAAAATAGGGATATGCAGACAGTATGAGGCAATAAAGGAAATTGCTACAGTAGTTTTTAACCAGGTCTTTTTGGTATAATTCTGTTTTTGCTTCTGTCTCCAAAAAACATTGCCACACTCCAGATTACTAACATTATTTAACATTATCTGCCGCTTCATTAGAAACCTTTTTGTAAGCATCACTTCATCACCCTATAAAAAGCAAAATGGCTGTACTTAAAACAAAGATATAACCTACTTTTAGGATCCCACTTCTACAAACTACTCCAGCTTCACACATTTACTCCCCTTACAGCTAGACTACATGAAAAAAACTCCCCATGCAACTTGAGACACTAGTCACAAACCACACTAACTGTTATTACCTGTAGAACCAAACGCCACAGCACTGCACATGCTCTGTCACACCAACTCTCATTACCACAGAACCAAACACCACAGCACTGCACATACTCTGTCACACCAACTCTCATTACCACAGAACCAAATGCCACAACACTGCACATGCCTTCTACCCTCAGGTACCTACTCTTTGACAAGCTCTCCCCATCAACATTAAGGAAATCAACACTTGTTCCATATTCAGAATGCAACTCCAAAAATCACTTCTTTCTACAAGCCAAATGCTTTATCTAAAGCTCTCTCTATTATTATTAAACGTGTACGAAGGTCCTCATTTGACTAGGTCAAACATGTATCTAGTATGGACTATACTTGCAATTTCAAGGAGGTGTATAACAAGAAGATGGAATATAAACATAATACTGACTTTGGAAAACTTCTACAGCATACTGAAGACCACAGCATTATTTGAAATTAAAATTAAAGAACTAAGAATTTATCCAAAGCCATTTATCAACAACCCTTGGGGAAAAGTCTTATAATTAATTGACACTTTACAATAACTGATACACTCTGATAACTGGATTGTTATACCTATAAAGTAATTGTATATATTGAGCTCTGTTATAGTGTCAGCTGATGTAAATAGTATACATAGTTATTTAAGATGTTATATACAAATACTATGGAATTTATTCAACCGTATTTGAAAAATAAAAAAAAACATTTGAGAAAAAAAAGCCAAATGCTCCTGCTTCAACACGACATATCACCTAATCTGTCTCCTTTCTGAGTATCTTCAGATTCACTGAAGACTGGCCCAGTTTAGAAACTAATGTGTATATTGTACATTGCACTCTGCTTGATAGTACATTGCACTGTGCTTACTCACTTGAATGTATATACACAGTTTTTTTATGTAATTAGTCTGAACTATTCTGTTATTGCTTACATTTCAGTGTTTATTGTTCATGAAGTGTTTTGTATTTCACCTAGGGTGAGCCTGAATTTGGTCAATACTGATCAGTGTACTACTATAGTAAACAAATATAACTAACTAAATAAATGTTCAGAGGTTCATAGGTGTATACTATGCTAACAAACACAGTAGCCTTTTTAAGCCTGCCTATCCATGTGAATCTGACATGTTTAGTAGCCTTAAGATTATTCTAAGTGGTATATATAGCTAGGATTTGGGTGGTCAGGCATTTACAGGATACCTCTCTCCATTAAGAACATTGGTGTCAGACCATGGCTGAATTTCCAATTCCCTAACCACTAGTTATGCTTGAATTGGTTAGGGAAAAACTGTGCTCCATATGGATGAGAAGCCCCTTTCTGAGAAGTGATAGTCTCTGAGACAGATACCTGTCCCTCCAACAAGTCACATTTATGTTACAATGAAGGTTTAAGTCATCAGACTGGACAATTCTGATGCTAGAACTCCAAAAATAACTACTGTCCCAAGAAGCAAACTTCAGCACTAAAAATGATGCCCAGAATGAAAACACAATGAAAAATTCAAGGTATTTTATTTACACGTGAATTGAGCTAAATGTTTTTGTCCTAAATCTAACAGAACATCATCAGAACTAAATTAATTACACAAACATGCACCTGTAATACAATTTATATAACTAATTAAGCAATCTAAAATCTTAAGGTGAGTTCTGTGTGATTTTCACTGCCTCCACCATCTAACTTTTATATAGTGATATTACTTCTGATGCTATTTGTTTTGCAGATATTCAGAAGGTTCATTAGAGTGGGATACAAGAATGCCTTGCATGCCCGGTGTAGATTGCCTCTCAGCAGTCTGTAGGAGACAGAGTACAGGGAGAAGGCATTGAGTTAATCAATATAGGAGATGACTTTTATCCTTTTTATGAGAAACCGCTGTGTACATTACAATTGTTGCATGTGCCTGGTTGAGTACATACCAAATGGGGCACTGTACACAATAATTTGTCTGATGAGTCTGGCACAATGGAACAATGACTTCCTTGTACCTAGATGTCATACCCTTTCTTATAAATTGCACAACATAGCATGATTTCCTTACTACAGTAGCCACATGATGGTTGAAGGCCAGGTTACTGTCTACATACAATCCCAAATTTCCAACTACTGGGTCTACTTTTAGGATGTGTTATCAGTTAGGTAGTTTTCAGGGGTAGCTGACTTCCCAGAGGCTAATATTATGCATTTATTGGCAATGAGTTGTAAACCGCAGCTCTTGCACCAGTTATTTGTCTGAGTCAGCCCTTCTTAGAGGATATTATTGTCTTAGGTGGATTCTATGACTGCACCTAGTTTGCAGTCATCTATAAACTTGACCAGCCAGAGTTCCTTTATATTAGCTTTGACTTCAGAGAAGTAAATACCAAAAATGAGTGGACCCAGCACAAGGCCCTTAGGCACTCGTCTAGTGACCAGTCTCTTTCTAGAGGTGGGCTCACTTATCCTAACTTCTTTAGTCCTATATGAGAGCCATCCAGCTATCCTGTGGGGGGTATGGGGGTTTATACCTAATTCTGTTAGGTTGTCTACAATGACCAAGTGGGTTTTGTATCAAAGGTCTTGGCCAGATCAAGGTAGGTATGATGCACCATTTTGCCCTTGTTCATTGATTTGTTAACTTTCTCAGTTGAGTAGGCATGATCTACTCTTGACGAAACAAAGATGGGTTATATCCAGTGTCTGAAGAGCTCTTATGTCATTGTTAATCATTCATATGAACATTCTTTCCATGATGTTGCATTTCAGACTAGTAAGACTTATGGGTCTGTAGTTACCTGGATTTGCAGATGACCCCAACCTTGTGTAGAGGGATGACCATTACAGTTCTCCATTCATGTGGCAGGAAGCCTGCCTGGAAGCTATGGTAAAATAGTGACTCTGGTGATTCTGATAGGTTGTCTTTCTTGCGTTTAACAGACATTCTGGAGTACTATAGGGGCCCATTGATCCATTATTCTTGACCCCAGAGAACATGTCAAGGAACTGCTGCCTAATGACGGTTATGTTTGATGGTATTTTCTGGGAAAGATGGCTTGGGGGGTGAGTGGGGGTAAAATTGGAGATGAATATGTCAGCCAGTAATGAACAAAGGTTGCAATAATGGTGAGAGACTAGAAAGCAGGGCCACTTATGACTTATTACTCTACATACCTTAAAAAAATAATACAAGAACAGATCATCATGCAATTCAGAAACAGACAAATTTGCCAGATGAGGTCTTTCCTCACTGCAGCTAATGAGACTCTGAATCACTGTTTTTATTTTTTTATTGCATTAACTGACCCCTATTGCTGCAACAGTTCACATGCATGCCTGCTCTTTCTGTATCCTCTCTGGTATTTCATGTATTGTACTGCCTTCATATGACTCCTAAACCATTTACCTCACACATATTTAATATATGCACCATCTCATTCTGCATATAAAGTCACACAAAACTCAATTTATTCACATTAAAATAGAATTCTGTTACATTTGTTGACATATTAATGTTGCCCTCTCACATTCTTAGTCAGTTATATTCCTTTAATATTAAGAAATAATAAAAAAATAGCAGCCATTCGTTGGCTTTACTGGAAATTTTAAGAACATACAAGTATTAAAAAGTAATTTAAATAGTGTATACAATCAAACTAATCCATATTTATTGAAATTCGTAGCAGAAAATAAGTACTAATACTTGAACAGTCTTAAATATGACTTTAATAATGTGGTTTCTAAACACTACACATTTCATACAAGGAATATTTCAGAAATCCATTAAAGTCCTATCATTTAGGCTAATTGCATATTATTAAACATGAAACACCTTTACAGAACCCAGTGAGTGGAAAACAAATTCCTGTGCACAATAATGTTGGAGAATTTTATAATAAAATGTATTATAAGAAAACAGTGCTATTTATCTTCAATAGGTTTGATTTTTCATCCTTAATTTTGTCACAGATCTTTTTGAACTGAAATATTTAAAAAGTCACTTTGCAAGTCTGCAGACTTTCTTAAATAGTTTACAAATATACCACTGTTTAAAAGTAAAGAAAACCACAAATGAATGTAAGAATGTATGAATGTACGAATGCATTAGACATACAGCAACAGAAATAAGTAATTTCCTTTTAAGGGACCATTAAACACACTTTTTAAATAAATCACGAAACCTGTAATGCTTCTCATTAACCCTGCTCTGTTTTTAGTTATGCAGACTGAGAATAACCAATCAAAATTTTGCAGTTAAAAGCATTCTGCAGAGTCTCATTGCTCCTATATCTGTTTAAAAACTCTCATTTTGTGGCTTTCTGTAGTGCTTACTGTCTGTAGGCTAATAGCTTTAGTATTGTCCTAGTTCAGATTTGCTGGCTCTGGGCTTGTTTGATTCTACAGTGATTGTTCAAAGCACATGAACAGGCCATCTTGAATTAGCAGAAGCCTTTCTTTACCTTGGCTAGATTGTGTTATTTGGCTGCTGGCTAGTGGAGGCTGGTTCTTTTGTGTTTTTGTAAAAAAAAAAAAAAAAAAAGTTGTCTAAGGTTGTATCTTCTGGTATTTAAGCCCTAACTTTGAGAGGATTTCTGTCTATACACAGTGAGCAGAGTGGAGGAGAGGTGCTGACTACAACTCCGAGCTGAGATATATATATATATAAGTATCCTGTTTTTTTTGGATTATTTATACTGATTATTGTTTCTAGCAATTTATATATAGCACTTTTTATTGCCTGCTGCATAGTTTTTGAGTGCATTTTATTGCTATTAACTAATCTGCATGGGTAACTGATTTGTTTGCAGTTAAAAGCATTCTGCAGAGTCTCATTGCTCCTTTATCTGTTTAAAAACTCTAATTTTATGGCTTTCTGTAGTGCTTACTGTCTGTAGGTTAACAGCTTTAGTATTGTCCTCACCCTCCCTACCTCTTGGCGTCTTGCTGTTATACTTGGTGGCTTTGCAGTTGCCCACCCCTACTGTAAATCTGATCTGGGACACTCCACCCAGTCTAGTGTCATTAGCTCATTCTACCTAATACAGAGAGAACATCTGGGAAGGCCTTCTATTTCTCCTTTTTCCCTTTCAAAAAAAAAATTGCCTGAATCTCCTTGTGTTCTGACTGTGCTTCTCAGACATTTTGGAAATATAGAGTATATTTTAGAGCAGTTATTATAACTGTAATTGACTTAATATTGCTACAACTCAAGTGCTCTAGGTTGCACTGCATCTGAATTGTTTGTGTGTTTTAGCTGCTTTTCTGTATATATAAACTTCTCTGTATATGTAGAATAGCTACTTATTCTGCTGTATTACTGCCTCTTAAATCATTTTTTCAGTTGTGCACTTGTCTTGCTTCATTTAAAAAGTTTTAAATTGCTAATTTTGTAGAGTTTTAATTGCATTTACTGTTTAGGACTACACACTCAAGTGTGTTAGCCTTTTCTGTGTTAATTTACTGTATTATTGCATTGTTTAGCCTGTATCTTGTTTGCTCGTTTCCCACCCTTCCTAGCCAGTCCATATTCCAGGCTTTGCTTGTCTCAGGACTTTATTTTCTGTGTTCAGAGCTATCCAGACCTTGCTGTGGTTGATGGAAGTCCTACTGCTTACCTATCTAATGCTAGAGGAGTGGTTTCCAGCTCTGAAATTGTAATTGTATTAGCCTTTTTGGGCTGATTTCTATCCCTTTCAACTTTCTGGCTTAAAAACGCGTGTGTTTGCACATTTTTTGCATCGTGCAGCACTGCAAGGCTACAGTTAAACTATTCCAGGTGCCAGATAGTGTGCTCTTCAAATTTTCCCTTTGAACTACCTGGTTTCTCAGTAGTAGCACTTGCTCTAGAACCTGATGGAAAGCACGAGGAAGCCTGAAACTGATACAAGCACTCAGCTCTCCTTGTCAATAAGGAGAAATTAATCATAGGCACTAAACAGCCTATAACTGCAAAGTACCTTCCAAAGGTAAGGGAAAACAGCTCTTAAACTTTACAAAAAAAACGCCTAAACAGGCATGTTCAAGGGTCAGCTTCCGGTGATTTCTATTGTCCACCTGGCGAATCTGGGCATACTGGGGCAATGCGGCAACTGCCTCATGTACACAGACAATCCTCTCCTCCTACACCCAACACTACAACCTGCGAGAGATGCACCTACATAGCCAAACTGGAAGCAAAACTCTCTCTAGCCAAGATTGTGCTAGACAGTCAAGAGCAGAAGGTTAACACCTGCATTACACCTCAAGCAACTCATAGCCCTTCAAAACCCACACCATCAACACCCATACATAGCAACACTAAACCCACATATGCAGAGGCCCTTAACATTAACCTGCCCAAGCAACAAGGACCTCCGAAGCTAAAACGCAAACACCAGTCACAACCAAAGTGACACATAGCTCACAACACCAGTGTGCCACCCAACAACAGCCCCTAAGTCAAGACAATGTACCCAACACTTTAGTCATAGGTGACACTATAGTCAGGCACACTGATGTCCCACTCACCAGGCTGAACAAGCAGAAAATTACAGTCAGCTGCCTGTCGGGTGCCAGGATCCACCACATAATGCATGCACTCAAGTCACTCCACAAGTACAAATACAACTCTGTCATTGTCCATGCTGGAGTGAATGACTTGAGGCGTACCTCCCTGGACTACATGAAAAGAGACATGGAAGAGCTCTTGGATCATGCGACCCAGGCAGGTATGACCCTAGGCCTGAGTAGCATCCTGCCTTCACCCAGAATGATACCACAGTATAAGGACAAAATGATTGGCTTCGACAATTGACTAAGCTTCTGGTGTCATTCAAAGGGGATCTAGTATTTGTCTGCCTGGGAAGACATGATCGACAAACCACAATGCTTTGCCAGAGATGGTCTGCACCTGTCACCCCTGGGATTCAGGTTACTGACTAAAGCTCTTGCCACCCCTATAGTGCCTTTTTTAGGCAAGGTTCAAAGGATAAAACCACCACCATAACAGATACAAGCATGCAAAATCTGAAGGTAATGCTACTCAATGCTAGAAGTCTAAACCTCAAAATGCACTCTCTCGAGGCACTCCTAAAAATGGAGAACATCGATATCTGTGCAGTAACTGAGACCTGGTTCAAGGCTCCAGAAAGCACCCCTACAATACCAGGCTACAATTCTTACCACACTTTTTGGCCACAAAACCAAGACTGAAACATTAAATGTGGAAGAGTGTCCATATTCACCAAGGATACTCACACCTCCAGGCTAGTTGCCCAACACAATGTATCTGAAATTCTCCAGGTGCAACTAACACTAGGTAAGACTGCAATCTAAATTGTAGCTTGCTACAGATCCCCCACCATGTGCCAAGATTCTCACTACACCTTTCTAAACATACTGGAAAATATTAAGATACAATCAAACACCCTAATACTGGGTGATTTCAACTACCCTGCCATTAACTGGGAAAACTACTCGGGTACCAACTCCCTTTCCCAACGGTTCTTGGAATTCATTAATTCCAATGCCCTGGATCAACTAATCCATTGTCCCACCAGGGGCTCCAATATCCTAGACCTGGTCATTACCAACATGGGAGATAGATGCTCCACACCAGTAGTCACCCCCTCATTGGTCAGGTCTGGCCATAAGCAAATCACCCTTGACATTCACATCCCACCCCCACCCCCCAGTAAGGAAACTTCATTAAAAAACTTCTCCAAAGCCTACTTCATGCTACTGAAGTCAGAAGTGACAAACTTCACGACACCCACGCAGACGGGATCTGGAAGTTCGATTGCAGAATCCTACACTAAGGCACTGTACGAGCACATCCACTGGTGCATGAATTGTGCCATCCCATATAGAATCAAGATGCTCTTCTCCAAAAAAAGGAGGCCAATCTGGTGGTCCCCTGCTATAAACAAACTATACAACAGAAGGAAGAAACTGTTGCAGAAAAGAGGAAAATCCCAGGATACAAAAAACTCCCTCACCAGCCTCAGTAAGAAGCTGAGATCCCTCATAAAATCCTCAAAAGCTAGTTATGAAAATAACATTGCCAAAAAAATAATCTAAATGGCAATGCTCAGATCTGCTCTGAGCTACAACAGAATGGCATTAAATATACTGTTCTCAAGGATATTGCCAATATCCTGGCAGATCGATTTAGTGCCAACTTCACCCCCTTCTCACCCCCTAAAGGGCCCATATCAATACCAAAAGATTGCCAAATTCCGGTAATCACGGCCACACAGGCAGAAACCACACTCTCCAAAGCTAAGAATACAGCATCCATGGGAGCAGAAGGGGAGTGGCGGGACTCAGACTGGGAATGCCTCCTCTTTGTGCAAAGGCTCTACCACTATGCTATTGCTATTTGGCTTAATTTGCATAGAAGTAGTTTATTATCCTCTTTGATGTCTACACTGCTAACTGTAGCTAAGCAATGGGCAAACCCACGCATACCCGCACAAATACGGGTAGCTATATCAGGAATAATAAAAAAAAAAAAAAAAAAAAAAAGGAAAGCTTTACATTTAAAACATGTACGGGGATTTAGAATTTGGGGGAGTGTAGTGCTGGGTATGTAGACATTTGAGCGGTCTTGCTCATTTCAGTTGACATTTACAGTTTAGGCACTTGCAGGGGCGTGGATATTTGGACTGCTCGGCAGTCTGACACGCCCCCTGCACTCCTACACGCTCCGTGTTAGCCAGGGAGTTGGGTCAGCACACCCTCATGAATATGCATGATGCGCTGACGTCATACTCTTAGACTGCAGTTTCCAAGTAAGACTTAGTTAGTCTTACATGGAGGATTAGTGAATCCCGGCCTATATCTATATCTATATCTATATCTATATCTATATCTATATCTATATCTAAATTTATCTATTTCCATCCATCCTCAACCCCTTTTCCCATTTTGCACATGGAGTCGGAGTGTCACTTCAGCAGTGACAATCTTCTTGAGCCAATATATATATATATATATATATATATATATATATATATATATATATATATATATATATATATTTATGTATATTTGTGAGTAAAGCATTATATGAAGTGGCAAAGAAAAAAAGAGACATCAAGCAGTACATGAAGTCAAGGAGTGTTGGAAGAAGGTCTTGAGCTATTTAAAAAAAAAACAGACAACACAGATCACCTTCCTTTGTGACACCACCTCCTGCCCATCAATCCCAGTCCTCGGTTTCCCTACACTCATCCCTCATCTGTACATCTCATATGTATCGCCCCACCTCTTCCTTCAGTATGACTGAAGGATCCAGAAAAACCTACATACTGGTCTTCATTAATAGAGTAAAAAAGTATTTTTGTTTTGTAAAACTTCAGACTTTATAGTTCAATAAAGACATAATGAACCAATAAAGTAAATGCAACAGTATGAGCAACTGAATTCCAAAAGCTTAGTAATGAATAGAGATATAATGCAGGCCCATCACAAACACCATATAAAGCTAAAAATAGTGAATAAGAGGGAAAGTAAAATAAATACCATGTCTGCTTAAGTAACATCCTCGATAAATAACCTTATGTGGCCAGTGGCAGAACAAATCTATAGTATTCCGAATAATCCATTAATCCATATCTTTTGTTATAAACAGAAATATACTCCAATATTTGCACCATCTAGTTGTGTACAACTTACTGTTCAACCAAGTTTTGAGGTTATAGCTTAAAACACGTGTTTTGTCAATAAAATACACTGTGTTGCCTTTCCAATGCTTAAGCAAGATTGATAAAAAAAGTTGTCATCACCATTCTAACCCAAGCATAAACTGTCCTATCTGAAGTCCCACTGTCTTTAAGACTGCCAGATAACCAAAACTTAAAATCCCTTTCCAGAGGTAATGATGCCTGGGACAATATGAGGTATTGCCAGCTATGCCAGGAGAAGTAGGGCACTGAATGTGTGACATATGTCAGCACAACTAACTGGAATTTTGTATATAATTATATGTCATTTGTATATCAAACTGATTTGTACAGATGCTTGTGTTGAAAATCTGTTTGTAAAGTTGTTTGTGTTAAAAATGTGTCAACAGTATATCCTGCTGGACAGAAACGAAATATAAATTTATATCAGACTGTACTGTTGTAAATAGCATACTGGAAAAGAAGAAGTTAATCTCAGTCTGGCTAACTTTTAAAAATAGTAAGAAATTAAATTACTTAATTTAAGCCATAAATATTGTATCTTACAGTTCTGACTGCAGCCAAAGACTAAATGTCTATTAGTGTATAAGCCTTTATATCCTTGTGAAATGTTAATGTAGATATGCATAATTTAACTGGTGCACACACTCCTGGCATAATTTTACTGGTGCTCACACTCTTGGCATAATGTTACTGGTGCACACACTCCAGGCATAATTTAGCTGGTGCACACACTCCAGGCATAGTTCTAATTGTGGTGTTTACTAAGATTTTTCCTCAGTCCATGACTGGTTTCAAGCTCTCTTACTTGTGAGTTCCCTAATGGTCCCAACCTCCCATATACTCCTTCAAACATTCTGTTCTTCCCTGTGTTCTGTGCTGCAAGGGTCTCCCTACCTGGAGAGGCCTACACCTGAGCTGTTTATGATTCTCATTGGGGTGGTGCACAGATGTGCTATGAATGGAACAAGGCCAGGTGAACAATCATCATATAGTAGGATGCAATGGGCTTTTCTTTTTGTTCAATCCTACCTCTGCTATACTGGCACAACAGATGCCTCAAGCGTCATTGAAGAGGGAACACCCCCAACTATGTGATGCTATCTGTCACATGCCCACCCCTTCTCTGCAGCACTGGATTGCCAGCAGAATACTAATATTGTCACCAGTGTCTGTCTCTGCTCATATGTCTAAGAATGTCCCTGCACCCTGCACCACACACCCCACCACTCTGGAAGAGATGAGCATGCATAGCCTCCTTATTCTTCTCCCCTCCCCCATGCTACAGCACCCGGCAGGTGCCAGAGCTGCTAATTAATCTCAGGCCATCTAGTTCATAACCACAGCTTTAGTCTTGTATACCAGCAAGACTGGAGTGCTTTCTTTCTTTGTTTACTGTGTTTTGAAAGTCAAAACTGGATCATTATGTGAATAGTAGTAGGCAATGGTGTAGGTAAATTTAGGCGTATACATTTAGCAAGTCTTGGTTTCTGCAGCTCTATGACATTTGATTACCTTTGATTCCATGTTGCTGCTAATATGGCCCTTTTAGCCATGATAGACTTGTTTCTTGGTAACCATCACCTTTCCCTCTCCACACATAAATGATAACCAGGGGGACCTTCCAAAGGCCAGTAGAGGTGCTTTTCATTTCAGTGATCAGCACTCCTTGTCTAGGTATCATTATTGCAGAGTATACATGGAACTTTTACCTGTAGGAATCCAGATTGGTGGGTTTGGCATAATGGTTAAGGTCTTCTCTTCATATACACAAAGTACAGGATTTGATAATGGCCTTGGGTTATTGTCTAGGCTTAAAATGGCCTTTCAGGGCAGTTAGCCTTGTATTCAGCTATGAACCTATCTCTGTGCCAGAGAATGGTTTATTAACTCCTGTAGGAAGAATGGAAGTGTTTATTGTTTTATAACTTCCAGAAGCTGCAAAAGATCTTAGCAAAACTCTATGTGTGTGTATTATTGACACATATGTGCAATATTCTGGGTCAGTAGCTATGAAAGGGGGTAGCATGGGAAGCAGAAGTCAGCTGACCAGATTTATGTGATGTTCTGTAATCGATCACTAAAATGATGTTTTTTAATATTAGATGAGACTGAAGTCTCAGAGCACTCTGTTTTTGGAACTTGACAAAGAAAGACCCCTTACCTCCTTCATCTTTTTTTTTTCAGTATGATGTATTGTAAATGCTGCCTCTGTATCTGTTTGACTTGATCCAAATGATAGTGTCTTAACTGTCTGTAATTACATTTATGTAAAAACTCACTGCGGAGCTTTTGTCCTCAGGTCTCCACTGAAAACAAGCCAAACACTCAGCTGGACTAACCCAGTTAACAAATGTAAAATAAAATAATAATAAAATAATAAAATCTTGCCTTGCTTTAGTAAGTGAACTAGAGAATGGTAATTCTTTAGGTAAGTCAGGAAAATATAGTGAGATTAGTTAAGTACTGTTTTTCAGTATTTGTGTGAATCTATTCATTTGTGTTATTTTAGTATTTCCTGTGATTGAAACTCTAGTGTTTATTGTAACTAGATATTTAGTATTTTCATGTTCTTTTATTATTTATTATTAAATATATTTAAACTTTTCATTGTGACTGGTCCATTAGAGAATATTTTAACCTATGAGAGTACTCACATCTATTTGGTTACTCTGTAGCCACTCCTGAAAGACTTACTGTATTGGTCAAAAGATTATGTTTTGTACTAATATTAATTTCACCCAGTATAATTGGGTACCTTTGTAGCAGCCTTAGAGTAGCTGGCTCTGGAGTGTCTGATGGCAGTAACTACCTTATAGTCTGGACAGAAGGGGGTGTATCTAGTAAATCTGTGCCAGCCTTTCCCAGGTGTGTGTGTGTGTGTGTGTGCGTGTGTGTGTGTGTGTGTGTGTGTGTGTGTGTGTGTGTGTGTGTGTGTGTGTATGTGTGTGTGTGAAAATCAAATCTCAAAGAGTGTGTGTGTGTGTGTGTGTGTGTGTGTGTGTGTGTGTGTGTGTGTGTGTGTGTGTGTGTGTGTGTGTGTGTGTGTGTGAGCAGCTTGGAGCAGGGACAAAAAACACTAATTTCACAGACATGGTGCTGGAGGATTCAGCTTGAACACTTGGCTGAGGATTCAACTCTATAGCTGTGCCAGTGGGCCATCTTACTGGGGACCTGGAGGAAGACAGAGAGAAATCCAGACCCCAGACTGAGTGTGTTCCCTGTGTGCTCTTAAGGGAAATTGTGCTTGATGCAGAGAGCTACAACTGGAAATACTGTGTGTATCTATTTTTGTTCCAAGGGAATGTTCCTCTCCATTGTCAGTGGTGAGGATTCAGGCTCCTTGATTACTAGCCCAGAGTGGAGATGTCACATATTGGTGAGCAGTGATGTGGATATTAATTAAACTTCTGTAGCCTGTAGGCAGTTATCAGTGAAGGAGTTTAGTCAGGGAAAGCAGGCAAAGATGTCAGCAGAAGATTGTGGCAAGCTGACAAAAAAACACTTGGCCAAGGTGTGCGAAGACAAAGGACTGGTGGAGGCCAACCTGACAAAAAAGGGAATGATTTCAGCCTTAGTCACAGCTCAGACCAGCAACTAGAAGGATAACCAGACTGGTGATGGGAAGTTGTAGTCCTCAGAAACAGGACAGTTCATCTTTCCTCAGGGGACTTAAAAATCCATCTGGAGTTAAAGAGACTTGAACTGAAAGCCAAAGTTTTGAAATTAGAATCAGCATAGAGACTGCAGTGCTTGAAAGCTGAAGAAAAGGAGAAACAGATGGAATTAGAATCAACAGAGAGACTGCAGCATTTGAAGGCTGAAGCAAATGAGGAGTAGCATCAACATGAGAGGGAGATGCTGACTCTTCACCAGGGTCATGGAGGTAATTTAATTTTATTTATTACAGTTTTTGACCGGGTGTGTCCGACTGGACCAGCAGAAGGGAATAACCAAACCCCAGAAGCAATAAAGGTCAGTAGATTTCTTTCACAGTTTAGTTTAGAGAGGGTTATAATTTTTATAGTTTTATTCATATATTTGAAAGAGTACGTAAACAGTATAATGTTGACCAAGGGCTCTGGGTACAGTTCCTGACCCCCTTACTCCATGGCAAAGATGTAACTGCTGTTTCTAAATTGTCTGATATTGATTGTTTAAACTATGATAAAGTAAAGAAATGTTTACTTGAATGTTTTAAGTTAACACCTGAAGCTCACAGAAAAATGTTTTGTGAGCATAGATGCAAGACAGATGAATGTGTTAATTATATTGCTGAATTAAGCACATATTTTCATATATGGGTGAGTGGGTGTCAGGTCACCACTTTTGAAAGGCTGGCAGACCTTTTGGTGAGGGAACAAGCCCTTAGCACATGGCCTGAGGACATGAGAATGTGGCTGACGGGCCACAAATCTAACTCTGCAGATGGGCTGGGGAAAAAAGGGGATCTCTGCTTAGCAAGCAGGGCATCATTGCACAGGAAGGGGATACCCAGTGCTGCACATGGATATAAGGGAACCCATGTTTGGCAGCCCAACAGAATCCACCAGTAACAGGGGAAGCCACTAGTTCAGGTACACTGCCAGGATCAAGGGTTAAATGTTTTAAATGTAACCAGTAGGAACATGTATCATACGGATGTCCATGGAAGCAAGGTGGGGAACAAAAGGTGGGGGATCCAGCAAGTGGGAATAACAGTATGCTAGTGGTAAGTTGTCTGGAGACAACAGAGGTGCCAAACTATCAACAGAGTTTATATCCAATTTTAGTGGATAGAAAACAGGCCTCTGCTAAAAGAGACACAGCCTCTGACATAACCATTGTGAAGCCTGCAGTGGTTAAAGAGGAGTAGTACTTGCTTGGGCAGTCCACTCCAGTCAGGGCTCTATGAGACACCCCATTCCAAATGCTTTTGGTTGGGGTTCACCTTGACTGGGACGGTGAAAACGGAAGCAAGCAGGTAAGTGTGTTTGAAGATATCCCTGCAGATGTCTTGAAATGGAGTGATTTTGATAATGCAGTATCCTGTGTGCATGCAATTGTATGTAGTCAGGCTTGGTGACAGGCATGTGGGCCTGCTAGCCTGGGGGAGACCAAGACAGATGCCACACCTGAAACCAGGGCGGGTTGTTGTTGTTGTTGTGTCTTTCAGCTTTTCCCAGTTAGGGGTCGCCACAACGGAACTCCGGTCCGCTAATAACTGGCAGCAGATTTTTATGTGCCGAGTTGCCAGCCCTGATGCACAACCTTCAATGAAGGTACACCCATTCACACATGTCTCCAGACAGAAGACGCTCTAGCTGAGAATTGAACGGGACATTAAGGTGGCTATTTCCGGGAGGGAGCTACCCTGTAGCAGTGAGCCTAAAGGTGAACCACAGCTGCCGGTAGGTACTGATGTTCCCTTGGACAGAGTGACTGCAAGGGCAGAGGTGAGTGGTACTACATATGCTGACAGTGAGGCACCACTGTCAGAGGCTACCAGACTTTCTATGGAAGGGGAGCTGGGAAGAGTTACAAAGATAGAGTTGAGACAGTCTCAGCTCTTTGACCCTACATTATGAGGCTTGATGAAGGTAGCTAGGGAGGTGCCTGATTCTGAAGGAAAAGGGGAATCTGTTTACTGGAACAACAGGTTACTGCATAGGGAGTGGACCCCTGAGGGAGAGCTAGAGTGTGAGGTAATACAGCAATTGGCTCTGCCCAGAGCCTATGTCTGGCACTTCAGTGAATAGCTAATGACATTCATTTTGCAGGTCCTGTGGGCATAAAGCATACTAAGAGACATATTATGCATAACTTTTATTGCCTTGAATTGCAAGGGATGTAACAGGGTACTGCAGGATCTGCGAACAGTGCCAGAAAATAGGTAAGGCAGGAGACAAGGTCAAAGGCTCCTTTGATGCCTTTGCCTGTTATTGAAAAGCCATTTCAGAGGGCAGCAATGGATATTGTGGGCCCTCTGAATACCCCAAGTTTGACAGGGAAGAAGTATATCCTGGTGATAGTAGATTATGCTACTAGATACCCTGAGGTGATAGCTCTGTCCTCCATCAAGGCAGAGAAGGTGGCAAATGATTTGTTAGAGATTTTCAGCAGGGTAGGTTTCCCGAGAGAAATACTGACTGACAGGGGTGTCAATTTCATGCCAGACCTGCTGGCTTGCATGTGGGAGAGTTGTGGGTTGAAGCACTTAAAAACCACCCCATCACCCCCAGACTAATGGTCTTGTCGAGAGGTTAAACTCTACACTAAAGACCACACTATGGGCATTTTCAGACCAGTTTAAGAGAGAGTGGGACAAATATTTGCCTCATTTGCCATTTGCATATGGAGAGGTACCCCAGGAATCCAAAGGGTTTTCACCGTTTGAGTTGCTGTATGGGGATAGGTTGAGGGGGTCTTTAGATTTGATTTATGATGAGTAGGAGGGTCAGTGTGAATCCCACAAGGAGTTTGTTGTGGTGCATATGTCTTAAACTCAGGACAAGGCTTAGGGTGTTCATGGGTTTGGCCCAGGAGAACCTCGCAGGAGCCCAACAGCAGAAAAAGGTCTGGTATGACAGGAATGCCAGACAGTATGCTGTGGGAGAGCAGGTTATGGTTATCATTCCTGTCAGACACAATAAGCTGCAGGTAGCTTGGGAGGGATCCATTGAAGTGGGAAGGAAGGTTGATGATGTTAACTACATGGTAAACCTGCTAGATAGGAGGCAGGGGCACAAATTTTACCATGCTAACATGATGAAACCATACCATGATAGGGAGGCCCTGGTGCTGAGTATTTGCAGTAGGAGGTAAGAAGAGTCTGAGGGGGATCTATGGCTACATAAGAAGGTCAGCAAAATGCCAAGTTACTAAGGTGGAGCCTAGGGCGGCAGGCATATGATGTGATAGTGCAGCACTGTAGTGAGGTAAGCAATGCCAATGCAAATGGGTTCTCATGACAGGACATGGGTTAATGTATTCCCAGACAGGTTGACTCCTCTAAAGCAACGTTTCTCAAGGGTCACTTGAAAAACTAGTTGAGTCTTCAAAGAGGGAGAGATGTGACAATGTGAGGTATGCCAGCTCTGCCAGGAGAAGTAGTGCAGTGGATGTGTAACATATGCCAGCAGCTAGCTGGAATTTTGTAAAGAATTATATGTCATTTGTATCTCAAACTGATTTCTACAGATGCTTGTTGTGATGTTCAACCAATACCTCACCGGACTGCCAACAATTAAATGACGTCCCTTACTATCCTGGGTCAGTAACTAAGGAACTTCAGTCCTCACTATTGACTCCAGTATGAGGCTGTCACTTAAACAGAAGCAATATTTCACAATTTTCCCCTAAGAGCACAAAAGAAATATGTTGTCTTTTCCTGGGACTGAACTATATACCTCTGTCCACCCAAATATATTTTCTTATTACACACTTCAGTGCAAAGTGTCCCGGTTTAAGACCTCTGACACACTCACACTCAAAGTAAATTTAAGTTGCACACATCCAAACACTTCTGGGAAAGCCTGACAAAGATCTCCAGTCGTGTATCTTTCCCAAAATAATACAGTAACTCTACCACCAATCAGAGGATGTTCATGCTCTTCTAAAGAGGTGTCCAATTATGAAAATTAATTATCAAAATAAATGATAGCTATGACAAGAACAGCCAGGCCTTTGAGGTGACCTGGGGAGTATCAAACAGATAGAAGTACTCTAATCTCTAAAGAAAAACACTGGTTTCAAGCCACAATGTAAAGTAATGAAAAACATTTAATAATAAGTACAAATGATTACAAGACTGTAAATCAGTAACTCTCAATAAACACTATATTTATTTATTATTATTTATTTATTGACATTTGTTAACCGGGTTTGTCCATCTGGGCTTGTGGTCCATTTTCAGTGGGGACTCGAGGAGAAAAGCTCCAGTAGTACATTTTTAAACAAGTACAATTTTAAACAATATTGATATAATAGCAGTTGTAGCAAAAAAGATTCACATATGTTGGGTTTCATGCATAAAGTTAAAGTTGCATTAAAAAGAGGCTTAGTAACATAATATTACATTGCTATAGTTCAATAGGTCAACAATAAAATGTTTTGTTTGTATAACATTATGCAAATGCACAGTAGACACATTGGAGAGAGAGGTGTAATGAGGTACTAAGTATGGTCCTTTTGAGGGTACATAAAGGGAAGGAAGACTAGGTGGGCTCATGGCAAGGGCAGGTCTTGGAATTGAGAAAATAAGCTTTTAGTTCATTTTTAAAGTGTGAGGTGTGTGAGATTGAAAGTAAGTCAAGGGGAAGTTTGTTCAAAGCATGGACAAGGGAGTGTTTCTAGAGTAGTTTGCCTACTGACCTTTTTGGGTGGTAGATATCAAGTAATTGTTGGTTAAAAGTACGGAGGGTCTGGGATGGGATGTAGATGGAGACTAAGGAAGATAGAGATGGACAGAAGGAGGTTTTATAAAGAATAGAGTGTAGCATATGAAATTGATAAGATAGCAGAAATTGGGGAAGTTCAAGCCATTGAAGAGAGTTTAAAGAAATGCAGTGGTGTGAGTTGTATGGGGAGTTAGTAATGAATCTGGCTATTTTATAGTAAGTTTGTTGGAGTTTGTTTAGAGTGGAGGCCTACATATTGGTAAGAATTGGAGTGGCGTATAAGCGGGAGGGGAGGAGGAGAGCCTGGCCCAGGGTAAGTCTAGATTCAGTGGTTAGGAATTTTTTGTTCCGATATAGCAGACCTAGTTTCTGTTTTTTTTTATACACTGGAGTATGTGTAGGTTGAACTTTAGTTCATCATCGATAATGACCCCTAGGAGTTTTGTGTGGGTGCCAGGTTGGATAGTTGTATTGTTAGAAGATTTAATAAAAAAAGAGGTTTTGTGATAAGAAAGAGAACGGGGAAGGAAAAGTAGAAGTTTGGTCTTTTGGGGATTTAGGATCAGTAGGTTGTGAGAGAGCCATTTTTCAGTGGATAGTAGGGCTTGTTGGGTCAGAGTGTGTAGTTCACAATGTTATTTGAGATGGGTATAAGTGTGGAGTTGTTGGCATACTGAATAAGGGAGGATTTTTTGCATAAGGTGTAAAGATTATTGGTGAAAATGTTAAACAAAAGGGGTCCCAAGATGGAGCCTTGGAGAACATCAGTGGAGATGAGAAGGAAAGGTGAGGAGGATGAGAGCCATTTGACAGATTGTTCCCTGCCAGATAGGTAACTATTAAACCAGGTAAGTACGGAGGGGGATAGGTGGAGATTTGCAAGTTTGGATAGTAGTAGAGAATTAGAGTCAGTATTGAAGGCTTTGGAGAGATCTAGGAAGAGGCAGGAAATGAGTTTATTGTTGTCTAGGGCCTCTGCAATGATATGAGTGAAGGAGAGGAGGGCAGTGGTGGTGCTGTGGTGAGGACAAAATACATGTTGGGTAGGGGTAAGTGAGTGGTATAGGAGGAGGTGATTGAGAAGCTGCAAGTGAATACATTTTTCTAATATCTTGGAGAGGGGGGACAGAATGGCAATGGGTCGGTAGTTTGAAGGGTCAGTGGAGTTTCCACCTTTATGAAGAGGGATAGTAAAGAAAGATTCCCAAAGGGTGGGGACAGTTGATTCCAGAATAGATTGATTAATTACTATGGATATAGGATAGGCAATTGAGTCAGCAGCAAGTTTGAGGAATGTAGGAGATAGATTGTCAGTGGAAGGAGAGCAAGATTTTAGCTTGATTAGTAGAGATTTGATGTAAGTAATGGGAACTGGCTCAAAAGAAAACAATGTTGTGTTAGTGGGACTTGGAGGGGTGGGTGTTGAAGTAGAATTTGGCTTAGAGGTTACCAGATTTTGGATGGAAGAGATAAAGTGTTTATTCAGGAGGGTAGCTGTTTCCTGAGAGGAAGAGTTAGGGTTTGGGGAGGGATTAGAGGGCTTTCCAGGATAGAGAATGCTGTAGAGTTGACCAAAATTTTCGAGGATTGGATTTGTTGTTAAGCTGAGCAGCACTATAGTACAACATTTTGTCATTAATTGTGTATTTTTTGCAAGGTTCCTCAGTTGCCTGTATTTTTGAAGAAGAGGTGGTTGTTTAGTTTTAGTCCAGGTTTTCCAAGTACTATCTCTTTGTTTCATAAGGGACCTAGTCTCCTTGGAGAGACAGGGAGCATGAATTGATTTTACTCTGATCATCCTAGAGGGAGTTAAGGAGTTTAGAGTACTCATGAAGATGCTACTGAAAGTGCATACAGCATCTTTTAGGGGGAGGTGTTTTAGGATTGACCAATCTATGTTGTGGAGACTGGAGTTAAATTGGGATGAATTGAAAGTCGATAGTTTTTGACAGTCTTTGATAAGGTGGGGTTTAGGAATATGGGAGTAGTGTCTTAAGATGGTGGTAGGGAGATGATCACTGAGGGAGTCAGGTAAGGTGGTGGGATTGTGGTATTGGCGGGGAAAAATGGTAAGGATCCAGTAAATGATGGAGCAGGAGGTGGAATTTTTATTGAAGAGAGTGAAAGATGTTATAAGTTGGTGGAAGCTGTGTAGGTGGATACTGAGTTGGTGGGAGTCAGTTGTGAGTTTGGACGAATCAGTGTTGACATCACCAAGGATGTGTCTCATATGGAATGTTGTCGGAGAACCAGGATAGGATGTTTTCAAGAATGGGCGGATTGTTACCAGGAGGAAGATAGATAGAGGCAATTGCAAGTTTTTTGTGGGGATTCAGATGGCAGTTAAGGATGATAATTTCAGCTGGGAGGAAGTCAGGAATTGGGGAAGGGTATGGTGAGATGTTAAGGTTGTTTGAGTAGAAGATGGCCATGCCACCCCCTTTTTACAGGTCAATCAGATCAGAAGATATTATAACCTGGTGGGAGTATTTCACTATTTGAGATTTGTGGCTTGAGCCAGGTTTCAGATAGGGAGAGGATGTGAGGGGTATTGAGAGCTATCCATGAGTGCAGCTCAGTAACTTTATTTGCTAGACTCTGAATATTCAATGAGTAAATAGTTAGGTATTTGGATGGAGATGATTGTTGTGACTGAGGCTGGTGACTGTTAGAGGAGTAAGATGGGGGCAGTGTAGAGGAAGTTTTGGGAAGAGTGAGGGTGGGGAGAGAAGAAGAGGGACTAAGGTTGGGATGCATATTTCCAGAACAAAGTAGGTTTTTAGTGAGGAGAGAGTGTGTAGTAGATGCTAGATGGAGTTTGTATAGTTTTGACTTAGCTTTGTGGGAAGGTTTAAAAACCTGTATTATAGATAGTTTATATAGACTTGAGGTAGAGGCAGTAAAGAGATTAGGGGAGATAGTAAAAGATGAAGTAGTTGGATATATGTTGTATGAGTGAGAAGTTGGTGAACATAGGAGTGGGTCATAGAGATTGGAGTGGTAAGAGGTGGAGATAGAGAGAATAAGGAGTAGTGTAGAATATATTAGAAAATAATACATGGAATAAAATATGGTCAGCTAGAGTAGGTAGAGACAGTGGTATAGAGGAAGTGGTGTTGACAATATTGACATATTAGTAAGGTGGTTGTGGTAATAGGCAGGAAGTGGAATTGTAGTGGTTAGTGGGACAGGAATGGGAGGGATAGTTAGGTATAAAGGCAATTGTAATGTGGGTGGGTGGGAATGGGGATAGGGTAGGGGAGCAAATGGAGAGGGGCTAGCACCCTGGTCAAGATGAAGTCAGAGAAACAATTAGTAAAAGATAGTGAAAAACTAGCTTGAGAGACAAGGATATAATGTTTCTAAAGGTATAGTCACCAGAAATAAAAAAATAAATAAAATATGAGCAGAAGCATGCTAACAAAAGGACACTGGCCTCAAGCTACACAAGTAGATTTACTTGAAGCAAACCCAGTGCTGTATGGTTAAATAAGCTACAATAGAGGGGGGGCTTTGGAAGGGGAGAGAGGTCTTACTATCAGCTAAAAGCAGGGCAAAATCTAGAAATCTAGAAGCTAGAAATCTAGGGCACTAGAATTTAACTACCAGAAATGTAAAATTAAACTGCAGGATAGGAGTCCATTATTCTAGAAAAACTCTATCTTAATAACTAAGCTTTCCTGATCTAACTAATGAATACTGTTGCTGATCTACTCTAAGATGTAATCACAAGGCCAAGACAAGATTACAGTTTTTTGGTGAGTTCTCTTTTCTTGGGGTCCACTGACTACTCAGTACCAGACAAACTGCTCAGTACTTGACAAATTGCAGTCTCAACTGTCTGATATCAAAATATGAGTCAGCTGTAAAAAAATAATTTTCCTGTCAATCAGCTGTTTAAATAATCTCTTAGCAACCAGGGACATTCTAATGACATCATCTCACTGTTCAGTTGATTCTCCACAGTTTGTACTTTAGAATATCCTGCTCAAACATGCACAATTGGAAATGTATCAAAGCAGTGTCAGATTCTTTAAACATTCTGTTTAAACAAGGAAATATTCAATTCAATGTTTTAAAATGTATTTACATTTTCACAACTAGGCATGCTGGCATACAATACAAGTTAATCTAAGAATATGCACAAATCTCCAGCCAGACATGCTAACATAGATGACAGTGTTTTCAGTTTTTTCACATTTCTCACCTCCCCCCTTATGACTCAAGCACAGTTTTCAAGTGACCCTTGAAAACTGATGCTTGAGAAAAATGGGTCTACCTGGCAATATTTACCTGCTCCTCTCCTGGACAATCCATCCACATTGGCATTATTAACCTCACTGTGATGTTTTATGGTCATATCTTATTCTTGCAATCCTAGCCTCCACCTCGGTACATTGGCATTCTGCATACTGAGCCTATTAAGCCATGTTAGAAGATTATGATCTGTGAGTACAGTGAAGTTTCTCCCATAATGATAGGGCTGTAGCTGTTGCAATGCCCACACTTTGGCCAAACACCTTTTGCAACAGCTGTAATAACACTCTTATCTAGGTTGAAGTTTATTGCTCAGATAAGCCACTGGGTGCTCTTCTGCTTTTTCAGAAACTTGGCTGAGCACAGCTCCCAATTTTAGCATTTCCCTTATTTCTTCTTTCAGAGTATGCTTCACTGTCTCAGGTACTCTATAAGGAATCTGATTAATAGGTCTTTGGAGTCCTGTGTCCTCATGGTGCTGCACCAGATCAGTACATCCAGGTTTCCCTGTGAATATATCCCCAAATTTATGCAATACAATTTTTATCTCCCAGATTTGATTAGGAATTAACTGGGTGATATAGTGATCTCTTCCACAGAGGAATCAGTCTTAGCTTCATCCAAATGATCGGTTACTATATCACTTTCGAACTCTTCCTGCCATCCACTATGAATGTTCAGTACTAGGGCCTCACTGTCATGATAAGGTTTCATCATATTCACATGGTACATTTTGCACCCTTGTCTCCTACCTACCAAATTTACCATGTAGTTCACATCATTGATTTTCCTCACCACCTCAAAGGGTCCCTCTCAAGCTGCTTGTAACTTGTTATGTCTAGCAAGAACAAGTACTATCACCTTCTGTCCCTCAGCATACTCTCAACAGCATTCCTGTCATACCATACCTTCTTTTGTTATTGAGCCACTGCTAGATTCTCTTGAGCTAAACCCATGAGCTCCTTAAGTCTTGTCAGAAAGGTGAGAACATAAGCCACAACAGGCTCTTTGTGAGATTCACTCTCACCCTCTTCCCATCTTGAATTAAATCTAAAGGCCTTCTCACTCTATGCCCAAATAGCAACTCAAAGGGTGAAAAACATATAGATTCCTGTGGTACTTCCCTGTATGCAAATAACAGATGGGGCAAATACTTTTCCCACTCTCTTTTGAGCTGGTCTGCAAATACCCGTACATAGTCCTCTATGTAGAGTTTAACATCTCCACAAGACGGTTAGTCTGGGGATGATAGGGGGTGGTGTTTAGATATTTCACCCCACAATGCTTCTGCAGACAAATCAGCAGGTCTGACATGAAGTTGTCACCTCGATCAGTCAGTATTTCCTGTGGAAAACCTACTCTGCTGAAGATTTCGATCAAAGCATTTGCCACCTTCTCTGCCTCAAAAGATGACAGAGCCTCTGCCTCAGGATATCTGGCAGCATAGTCTACTACAACCAAGATGTATTTCTTTCCTGTAGAACTTGGAGTTCTCAGGGGTCCCACATTTTTCAAGGCCATTCTCTGAAATTGCTCTTCGATAACAGGCAAAGGCATTAATGGAGCCTTAGCCTTGTTCCCTGCTTTACTCACTTTGCACTGTTCAAAAGTCCTACAATATCTTACCACATCCCTTACAATCTCAGGCCAATGGAAATTTTGCATAATATGTCTCAGTATGTCTTATGCCCATATGACCTCAGAAAGGATATCATGCACTATGGCTAAGAGTGGCAGATGGAAAGCTCTAGGCACTACAAACTGCCGTATCACTTCACCTTCTAGCCCACCTCCAGGAGTCCATTCTCTATATAACAAACCTTTGTTCCAGTATACAGACCCCTCTTTCTTGAGCCTCAGGTTCCTCCTTAGCCATCTACCTCAAGGTTTGTAATGTAGGGTTCATTAGTTGAGCCTGTTTCAGCTCTACCTGCATGACCTTCCCCAGCTCCCCTTCCACAGGAATCCTAGTCACTTTGGACAGCTGTGCCTCACTGTCACTCTCGGTAACACCACTCACTTCCATCCTCGCAGTCACTGTGTCCAAGGAAACATCAGTACCCACCAGCAGCTGTGGCTCACATTCAGTCTTGCTGCAACCAGGTAGCACCTTCTCTGAAACAGCTACTATGCCAGTCCCAGCTTCAGGTATGAGATATTTCTAAGTCTCTCCCAGACTACTGGACCAACATGCCTTTCTCCAAGCCTGACTGCGTGTCACTGCATATACACAAGGTACTGCATCATCAGCTTCATTCCCTATCAGGACATCTGCAGGAATATCCTCAAACACACCTACTTGCTTGCTTCCTCTTCCATCCTCCCAGTCAAGATGAACCCTAGTTGAAGGTATTTTGAACAGGTTCCCTCCCAACGGTCTGACTGGAGTGGACTGCCCTAGCAAGTACTGCTCTTCTCTAACCACTGTAGTGCTAGGGCTCACAATGGTTATATTAGAAGCTGTGTCCCTCTTAGCAGTTACCTGTTTACCATCTACTAAGATTGGATATACATTTTGGTGATAATTTGGCACCCCAGTTGTTTCTAAACAACTTACCACTGGCAGCTTGTCATCACCAATTGCTGTTTCTCACCAGCCTCTCTGCTGATTCCAATTCAAGACATTTGGCCTCCAGTTCATGTTGGGCTTCCAGGTGCAGTCTCTCTTCAGTCTTTAGCCATTTGGCTTCCAGTTCATATTGGTGCTGCTTCTCCCTTTTCTCACCCTCCAGGTGTCACATTTTCTCCGTTTCATCAGCCTCCAGTTCCAGTCTCTTTAACTCTAGATGGATTCTCAGGTCCTCTGAAGAAAATGTGCGCTGTCTTGTCTCCACAGGCTGCACATCACCAACATCAAATTGGATATCCTCCGAATGGCTGGTCTAAGCTGTGGCTTCAACCAAGGCTGAAATCATTGTTTCCTTGGTCAGGTTGGCATGCACAAATCCTCTGGCTTCACACTCCTTAGCCAACTGGATCTTTGGCAGCTTGCTAAAATCTTCTGCTGACATCCTTGCCTGCTATCCCTATCTGTCTAAATAATAAATAAAACTGTGGTGGATTAAAATTCTGAATATTTACCTTGTGGCTGTCAAGAGTACACTCTTTAATGTCAACTAGCCATAGGCTACTGAAATCCAATAAAAAATCCCACACCACTGCCACCAATTAATGTGACACCTGGCCAATATCTCACTGGACTACCAACAATTAAATGACGTCCCTTACTATCCTGGGTCAGTAACTAAGGAGCTTCAATCCTCACTATTGACTCCAATATGAGACTCACTTAAACAAAAGTAATATTTCACAATTTTCCCCTAAGAGCACAAAAGGAACATGCTCTATTTTCCTGGGACTGGACTATATACCTCTGTCCACCCAAATGTATTTTCTTATTACATACTTCAGAGCAAAGTGTCTCAGTTTAAGACCTATGATGCACTCACACTCAAAGTAAATTTAAATCTCACACATCAAAACACTTCTGGGAAAGCCTGACATAGTTCTCTGGCTGTGTCACTTTCAAAAAATAATATAGTAACAATGCCACCAATCAGAGGATGTTCATGCCCTTCTAAAGTGTCAAATTATAAAAAATAATTATCAAAATATATGATAGCTATGACCAGAACAGCCAGGTCTTCAAGGTTACCTGAAGAATATCAAACAGGTAGAAACACTCTCTAATCTCTAAAGAAAAACTGGTTTCTAGCCACAATGTAAAGTAATGAAAAACATTTAATAATTACGACTGATTAAAAGATTTTAAATCAATAACTCTCAATAAACACTAGAATTCAATCAGCAGAAATGTAAAATCAAACTGCAGGATATGAGTCCATTGTTCTAGAAAAACTCCTTCTTAATAACTAAGCTTTTGTGATCTAACTAAAGAATACTGTCCTTGATCTACTCTAAGATATACTCACAAGAACAAGGCAATACAGTTTTTTGGTGAGTTCTCTTTTCTTGGGGTCCTCTGATGGTTCAGTACTTGACAAACTGCTCAGTACTTGACAAACTGCAGTCTCAACTGTCTAATTTCAAAATATAACAGCCAGCTTTAAAAAATATATTTTTCTGTCAATCAGCTGTATCTCTTAGCAACCAGGAACATTCTAAGGACATAATCTCACTGTTCAACTGATTCTCCACAATTTGTACTTTAGCATGTCCCTCTCAAACATGCACAGTTAGAAATGTATCAAAGCAGTGGCAGCTTCCTTAAACAGTCTGTTTAAACAAGGAAATATTCAACATTTTAAAACTTATTTACATTTTCACAATTAGGCATGCTGGCATACAATGCAAGTTAATCTACAAATATGTGCAAATCTCCTGACAGACATGCTAACACAGATGACTGCGTTTTCAGTTTCTTCACACTTGAGTTGAAAATGTATTTGTAAAATTGCTTGTGTTAAAAATGCATCAACAGTGTGCCCTGGTGGACAGAAAAGAAATGCACATTTATATTAGACTGTATTGTTGTAAATAGGATACTGGAAGAAAAGAGGTTAATCTCAGTCTAGCTAACTTTGAAAAATAGTAAGAAATTAAATTACTTAATTTAAGCCATTAAGATGGTGGGCAGGATTCACGAAGGCTTACACGGAGTTTAAGAGTAGTGTAAGTCTCCGTGTAAGCCTCCCGATCCAGGAACAGCCCAAACCTCTGTGTAAGAGACAGCTAAAACATCTCTTACACGGACTGGGCATGGAAATGCTCAAATACCTCATTTGCAGCTGAAAGATATGCAAATGAGGTATTTGAGCGATCCAGGAAGCCCAAACCAGTCCGTGTAATGGACGTTTTAGCTGCAGAAATGTACTCAGCTGACAACTGAGTACATTTCTGCAAAATTGACAACGGAGCTATGTCAGCTCCAAATAAAGGGTGCATATGTGTCATCTAGCATGCCAATGGCCAAATATGTGGCCATTGGCATTAAAAAGTGATGCAAAATTATTTAAAATAACTTTTTTTTGGGGGGGGATTTTGATGTTTAACTGCAGCGCACACCCGCGCAAACGGGTGTGCGCTGCTCAAAAATAAAAACCGAAGCTTATAAGCTCACAATTGTGGGTTTTATGCATTACATGGAATGACAATGCAGGGACTAGCAGACCAAAAACAATATGGCCACCGTGTAGTGGTTGCCAAGGGGGGGAAGCTCAGTGTAAGAGATGTAACTAAACATTACTAGGCAATCCTATGTAAATGAGGGTTACAATACTGAATCACACTGCCACATAGGTAATGAGCACTTTCCGAGTAGTGTAAGAGTTACAGAAGCGGGAGGAATGGAGTAAGAGGTAGGTGACATCACGGGGGGGGGATGATAGAAATAAATGTATCACATTGGAGGGCAATGTAACGTGACAGATGACAGACAGACATCAGGGAGAGAGGTGTGTCCCAACAGAACACTAGGAAAGTCAAGAAATAGAGGGTGTACACTATCCCTACACTCAAACTTTCTTGATATACATGCATGCGCATGTGTGCGTGCGTGTAAGGCAGGCTCACCATGTGGGAGTGTGTTGCAAACCGTTTAAAACGGTTTGCGCAGGTGTGCACATGTGCAAGGCAATGTAAACATCAGGAAGCCTGTTGCCTGATGTATAAGGCTGTGTGCATGCGTTTTACCATGAATCAGCCAAGTCCAAACCATGTAAGTATGTGTGCGAGCGTTTAAGTGACTGTGAGCGTGCTTATGCTGGTGTGCACATTGCTCCCCTGAGGAAACAGAGAGGAAAAAGGAAACAACCAGATTACAAGGAAGCTGTCAGAGAATACTGCATGAGTTAATTGGTGATAACAATTAGAAGCAGGCAATTAGACAGGCAGACTAGAAGCCCAACCCAGCACTTAAAACACTGCAAACAGCAGTGCAGGGTGTTTCTCTCAAGAGATACTGCAAGAAAGGAGTAAGCTATCGGAATTGAAAACTGAAAAAGCTGAACTCAGAGCAGAAATGCTAGGGGCTGCCATAGGTGTTATAATCAGGCATAGGCGAATTGCTGAGGGTGGTGACAATGCAGATGCTGACAGACAACCCAGAGTGAGGAGAAGGAGAAGAGTATACAGGCCCAGGGTCACCTACCATGGGTTACATGAGCTGGAGATAGTAGAGCGCTACAGAGTGGACAGAGACCTTCTGCAGCAAATTGTTGAGCTGTGCAGGCCACGTCTCACACACAGAACCAACAGAGAGGAACCCATCCCAGTGGAAACCAAGGTATGTGTTGGCCTAAGAATACTAGCAACAGGTACCTTCCAGAGACCAACTGGTGATATGATGGGGATATCACAGGCATCAGCCTCCAGGGTACTGCACCAGTTCCTGGATGCCATGTCAGCACATGTCGGTGATCATGTATATTTCCACAATGCCCGTGAGGTATTGGCCAGCAATATGCATCTCTTCCAGCGAATAGCGGGATACCCTGAGGTACCGTGTGCAATAGACTGCACGCACATACGCATCAAAGCACCAGCCGGTGAGTGGGGTAGAGCCTATATTAACCACAAATGTTTCCCCTCCATCAACTGCCAGGTCGTGTGTGATGCCCAGGGCATAATAATGAATGTGTGTGCTGGCTGCCCTGGGAGCTACCACGATTCCCACATCTGGTATCTGATGCAGCTGTACCAATCATTTGCCAGTGGGGACTTCCCACATGGACACCTAGTGGGGGATGCAGGTTATGCACTTGAGCCGTGGCTGATGACACCCATCAGAAATGCACACACACCTGAACAGGAACGCCATAATGAGGCACACACACAAACACGTAATGTCATAGAGCGTGTGTTTGGGCTGCTCAAGTCATGGTTCTGGTGTCTGGACACATCTGGTGGAGCCTTGCAGTACACACCAACTACATGTACCCAAATGATCATGATATGTGCTATGCTACATAATATGATCCTGCGGAAACAGCTGCAGCAGGACCAGCATAGGGCTGGGCCAAACATACCCCTACCATTGCCAAGGCCACCACAGGCAGAGGGTGACTCGGAGGAGGAACAACCTGACCTTGCCCCAGTAGGCAGAAGGAGGAGTGCCCAGTATGCCCTGGCCTTGGCAAAGAGGCAACGCATAGCACATACACTGGCTCAGTAGGAACACTGGGACTGATACCCCCTCCGACTCACTCATATAGTAACAGGGACGCTTAACATGACACAACCTGCTTCCAAACATGTACAGGGAGTGTAGTATGTGCATCCGACAGAGGCAGCCCTGCAGCACCACCTGAGGCATGAATGCCATGTGTTAAGTAATGTAACACCATGTACCATATGCACACCTGAGGACCCTGACTAACATCCACCCTCACCAATCATGAACCACAAAAACACAAACCCACCTTCATAGGTACCACAAGGGATAGGAACCTAGATGTAATGCTACCCAATGCCAGAAGTATAAACAGCAAGATGCATGCAGTGTAAACACACACAGTATAGAGAATGTAGACATCAATGCTGTAATAGAAAACTGGGTCAAAGCCCACATCAGCACCCTAACACTTCCAGGTCACACCTCATACAGTGATGTACAGCTGCAAAACATGGAACAAGCTACAAAACGAGGGTGACTAGCAATAAATGTCATGGATAACCACACCCCCATGTTGGTACCACAACAAGAAGCAGCATGGATTAGCCATGGTCAAATACCAATGGCTAAAACTGCCTACTACTATATAGCTTGCTGCAGACCACTGTCCTAATAGCAGGAACTGCACCAGACCTATGTTGGAATACATGAAGATATCAAGCCCCCCAAACCACATTATATTGCTTGACTGAAAATACCTACACATACACCATAGTTTCATAGTTTCATAGTTTACTACTAGGCTATCTGCCCTAGTGCATGTATAAGCCTAGCCATAGTGATGTGGCTATTGCCACCCCTTATAGTGGTAATAAGTGTACAGAATAGATTCCGAATATTGTGCCTCTGACTCAGTAGTGACACATTATGACCCCTTTACTTAATTGAATACTTGACTGTGCCTCTGTCTAGTAGTGACACAGGGAGGACCCCTGGGGTAAACCTACGATCTCACATCCACTTGTCCAGATTTCTCTTGAAGAGAGTCAGTGAGGGACTCTGTCTAACATGAACTGGGATTCTGTGCTAGAGTGTGAGAAGCCTCTGAGTTATGACTCTGTCCCTCCAGCATGTCCTATTTAGCTCTCATGGTTCTGGTGGATTTGGATTGCTTGCAGTGGAGCATGTCCACCAAATCCTGATTGGACATGGTCTTGTATGTCAGGCATAGGTCACCTGTAAGTAGGCGGTATGCTACTGAATAAAGCTGGATTTTCTTTAGTCTGGAAGCATATGACATGTGTTGTAGACCCTTGATCCTCTTGGTAAGGTACTTTTGGGGTCTCTCCAGCTGTTGCAAGTGCTGGGTGAGGTACATACCAAATGGGGCTTTGTATTCAATCATGGGCCTGATAAGGGAGAAGTATAGGGGTAAAATGACCTTTTTTTGATCTGGATGGAAAACCCTTCATGATAAGGTGGGCAAGATAGAAAGTCTTTCTAACCACTTTGGCAACATGGGTGTCAAACGAGAGGTCACTATCTACATGGGTCCCCAGGTGTCTGATTTGTTTTCTGTGCTCAGTGGGTTGCTGTCTATGTGTTAATTTGTGGGTACTTTGTTCCTCACAAAGGGGATGACTACACATCAGTTGCATTCAGTTTCAGGCCATGATTCCGGCACCAGCTATCTGTTTTTGTGAGGGCATTCTGTAGGATGTGTGTGCTGGCAGATGTATTCACTATGGTGCCTAGGTTGCAGTCATCTGCAAACTTTGTCAGCCACAACCCTCCTATGTTTGCTTTCACATCTGAAAAGTAAATGCCAAGTAAGAGGGGTCCCAGGACAGATCCTTGTGGGACACCACTTGTGACTGGCTTTGAATCTGACAAGGCACCTGCAATGTCGACTTTATGGGTTCTGTTTCTTAGCCATTTTGCAACCTATCCTGTGACATATGGTTTTATATTTCAGCTGTTGAGCTTGTCTATGATGCCTGAGTGGGGTATTGTGTCAAAGGCCTTAGCCAAGTGCAGGTAGGCTGTGTGGACCGCTTAGCCCTCATCAATGGCCCTACTGACAGTTTCAAAATAGTCAACTAGGTGCAAAAGGCAGGATCTGCCCTGTACAAAGCTGAACTGGGTGGGATCAAGGGTCTGTAGGTCACCAATGTCTCTGTTTAAGAGCTCCATAATGACTCTTTCCATAGCTTTGCAGACAAGGCTGGTTAAGCTTGTGTGGTGGTAGTTCCCAGGGTCTGTGGAGGCATCTCCTTTGTGGAGTGGGACCACTGTTGCTGTACACCAGTGTTCAGGTACATATCCTGTAGCAAGGCTAAGGTTAAATAGCATTTGTATATACGGGTTTAGCTCCTTCTGGAGTTCACGTAGCATGCAACTGGGGATACCACCAGGTACCATTGATGCTGTGTTTTTGTCTTTGCTGAGTGTGGCTCTCACATGGACATCTGAGATGACAGTGAGGTTACATTCAGCTGTGATAACTATCTTCTTTTGGGGGTGAGGGAGGGGGAAAATTGCACTGAACCTGTCTGCCAGAATGTTGCCAATATCTGTCAGGTCACTGAAATTTATGTTGTTGTGTACCAACTCTGAGCATATCTGAGGGTTCCCACCCAGGTTTCTGACATAACTGAAGAAGGCATTGTGGTTATCTTTATTGTCTTTGGTGATTTTTGTCTCAAAGTTGACCTTGGATGTCTTTATGAGAGAATGTAGCTTTTTACTAGTGCTGATCACAGCTGCCTTCCCTGTATGAGATGTAGCTCTGTCTTGCATTAGTATCCTTCATCTGTTATACAGTTTGTTTATGGCTGGGGTCCACCAGACAGGCCACTTTCCCTTGGTGGAGAGGGTCTTGTTATTTGTGATTGCATGGTCCATGCTATCTCGGAGATGTCCATAGAAAGCGTCTGTGAAGGAGTCACCATTGTGTGTTGTGGTTTCCACTGGCCCAGTGGGCTTAACGGATACCATCTCAGTCCGAAGAAGTGTGAAGTCAGCTTTTGAGGTGTTTGTCCCTATACTCTTTGTATTATACTAGCACTGACACAAGTGTAGACATTTTCCCAGAATCCATCAAACAAAATGGACATGCAAAATGTAACACTTCCACAAGAGGGGTAAGCATACTGGATGTGATAATCAGAAATATGTGTACTGGATGTCAAGATGAGAAGTGTATCCCTCACTGGTAAGACCAGACCATAGAGTAATCACACTGTAGTTACACATCCCGACCCCAGTCCCTGGCCATATTACCACAGTGAAACACATGTATAAAGCATAGCTTGCACCCCTACAAACCAATGTGGAATACTGAACCACTACACTATACAGTACTACAGTGTTAGGTCAGTATGAACGGATGTTGACAATTGTATGCAAAGTATCCCATGCAAAACCTGCAGGCACAGTATAATCCCTGTTGTGTTCACACAAAAAGCATTTGGACAGTAACTACACAACATGGCACAGAACACACAACCATAAACTGGAGATATTTGCTGAAGGTCACACTCATCCACAAATGTGATGGGCTGCAGAGTTCAACATATGGAAAGCTCACACTGGGCATGCTCACACACTTTGATAAATGAGACATCTTTCACACAACATGCCATGGGAAGGCTGAACTGGGCATGCTCATACACTTAGTCCAAATGTTCCACTTAGCAACTGTGAAAACACACCAGAGGATGCTCATTCCCATTCCTAAACACTGATGATGTCAGCACCCTATAAGTATATCGGGAGAAAAGAATTCCCCCCTGCAATCCGAATAGTGCGCTCTGCTAATGCGTCCATCTCTAGTGTCATAACATAGTTAGATAGGGGTTTGAAGCCAGCAAGTGTGTGTGAAGGGGGGTAAGTGTGTGTGTATGACAGAAACATCCCTTTTGGCAACTGTGAAAACACACCACAGGATGCTCATTCCCCTTTCTAAACACTGATGATGTCAGCACCTTATAAGTATATCAGAAGAAAATAAATATCCCAGTAATGCGAATAGCACACTCTGCTAATGCGTCTGTCTCTAGTGTCATAACATTGTTAGGTAGGGATTTGAATCCAGCAAGTGTGAAGGGGGGGGGGTAAATGTGTATGAAAGAAACATCCCTTTTGGCAACTGGGAAAACACACTACAGGATGCACATACCCCTTTCTAAACAATATCACAATTATTTATGGCTTTTGATTCCAGACATGTCACGTGTGTTTTGCCCACACAGAATGCCCATGTGTGCGGGTTGTTTCACACAATAATGCATGATATCGATTAAACCAGTAATGGCAATGCACACATGATGTATGTGTGTGCCAAATACACATATGTACCTGTGACCTGCAATTGTTACCATGTGTGATGCCTGCCACATGTGAATACATGGTATTTGCACAGGGTAACATTATGACTGTGGTCTTCTGTGCAGGTGCTGCATGTGGGATGTGTATATACAGTGTGAGATGTAGATGCTATCAACCTAGTAGTGAGGGATACACACCTGGTCTGAGGCATATAGTCTACATGTTGTTGATGAACAGGTGCTGCATGTTTTCACCTGTTGTGGGAGTGGTAAGACGTTGTTCCATAGCAATGCAGTGACCGCATGCTAAGAATCGTTCAGCTAGGGTGTTGTAGCTACAGTAATTCATTAGCATTCAGTAATATGTCAGCATTCCTGGTGAGGGTCTGATGCCAACCAAGGTCAGGGTTCTACCAGCCTGTGTCACTTGCTCAGTGAGCCCTTCCATGTTCCCTATCATGTATCCCAGTGAGGGACATCACACATCAGCTGTAGTGGCATGGACAATGACTGAGTCATATGTGTCCATGCATCTGAATGACCTGTATGCTTGTGTTATGTGGTGGACCATAGTGCCCCATGAGCATATCACTGTGACCTTCACCTTGTCCAGCCTGGTGAGCATGACCTCACTGTACTGGACAATAAAAGTACCTAACACAACCGCAGCAGTAGTGTTGTAGTACAGACTGTGCTTGTTTGGCACACAGGATTTCTGTGCTATGTGTTATGCGTGCTGTGTTCAGGCCTAACGTATGCCTGTGTGCCAGCTGCAGAGGTGTCTGCCACTCAGGCAGGATGCTATCCTTAGGCTCCACGAATGGCCCGGTGTGTTTCCGTGCTTGTATTGCTGTCAGTGTAGGTCCACATCAGACTGGTATTGCAGTCACTGTAGTATTTCATGCCACCTGACAGGTTACGCCAGTACTGGGTTCAGAGTGCTTAGTCCACAATTTGGCCATGTGTTTCCATCTCATACATGTGTTGTACATCCATGGGTAGGGGATAGGGTTGACTGTGTACATGTGGCAGCTGTGACATTACTACATGACTCACATATTCCACAACTGTACCATAGAGGTGACTGACAACAGACCTTTGCACATGCTACAATAGTATTGAGATTGCATTGGTGATTAACAGCACATAGGGCCAATGGTGAACAAGATACATAGGTCCATAGGTTCATACAAGGATATCTGCCCTAGGGCATTTATACACCTAGCCAGAATGTGTGTGGCTTTCACCATGCATTGTAAATCTATCTTGCTATGCCCTTTTCCAAGGTTAGTATACTGTGCCTCTGTCTAACAGTGACACATAAGTGATACCCAGGGTAAACCTACGATGTCACATCCAGTCATTAATATCCCTCTGGAAGATAGTCACTGAGTGACTGTGCCTATCCTCTATTGGGATAATATTCCAGAATGAAGGGGGCCTCTGAGTTATGAATGTGTCCCTCCAGCATGTCCTATGTATATCACTCCTGAGGTTCAAGTCTTTCCAGCGTGTAGCCTGATGGGATCTGGATATTCTGAGGTGCAGCATGGCCATTAAGCCAGGATTTGACATGGCTTTATATGTCAGGCACAGATTGCCTATGAAGAGGCAGTATGCCACTGAGTAGAGCTGCTGTTTCTTTAACCAGTCAGTATGTGGCATCTATTTGAGCCCTTTGATCCTCTTGTTGAGGTACGTATGTGGTCTTTCCAGTTGCTGCAGGTGTCTGGTAAGGTGCATGCCGACAGGGACATTGTAGTCAATTATGGGCATGATGAGGGATGAGTAAAGAGGCACAATGTCCTCCCCTGATCTACATGTGAATCCCTTCATGATGATGTGGCCCATATAAAATGTTTTCCTAACCACTATGGCCATGTTGTTGTCAAATGAGAGAATGCTATCAACCTGTGTACCCCAAGGTCCATAATTCCTTCGTCTGCACTTAATGGATTAACACATATGTGGTACTTTGTGGTCACTTTGTTTTTGACAAAGGGGATGACTATACACTTTTTGGCATTCAGCTTGAGGCCATGGCTGTGGCACACGTCGTGTGTTTCCAAGAGGCCCTTTTGGAGGATGCGTGTGTTAGCTGGAGAGTTGATTATGGCGTCCAGTTTGCAGTCATCTGTGACTTGCTCAGCCACAGTACTTCCATGTTGGCCTGTACCTCTGATAAATATATACTGAACATGACAGATCCCAGGGCTGAGCCTTGTGGGACACCACTTGTAACTGGTTTTGAGGCTGACATGGCTCCAGCAATTCTAACCATGTGTGTTCTGCCCTTGAGCCACTGTGCAATATCTGTAGTGACATAGGGGTTAATATGTACACTGGTGAGCTTCCCTAGAATGCACAAGTGGGGTATTGTAGCAAAGGCTTATGCAAGGTTCAGGTAGGCTGTGTAGACCACCTTCCCCTTGACAGTGGCCTTGGTGACTGTTTCAAAGAAATCAAACAGGTGTGAGAGGCAGGATCTGCCATTAACAAAGCCAAACTGTGTATGGTGACATGTCTGTAGGTCCCCAATATCTATATTTATGGGGTTCATGATGATCCTTGCCATAGCTTTGCAGACCAAGCTATTCTGACGTATGGGCGAATAGTGTCCACGATCCGTTAAGGCACCACCTGAATGTAGAGGGACCACTGTTGCTGTATGCCACTCTTTGGCCACATATCGTGTAGTAAGGCTGGGATTGAACAGTAGTGTTATGTCTGGGTGTAGCTCTTCTTGGGGTTCATGTAGGACACAGCCTGGGACACTGTCTGGTCCCATTGATGCAGTGTTTATTGCTTTGGAGGGGGCAGCTCTTACCTGAGCATCTGAGATGTCAGGGGGGGCAGCACTCTGCTGGGAGAAATATTTGCCCTTTTGGTGTGGAGGGGGGGAGAAGGTAGCAGTGAACCTGTCCACTGGGATGATGGCAATGTCTGTGTGTTTGGTAGTTCGTGTGACATCTTGGACTACCTCTGAGCATATCTGGGTATTACCACCCAGGTTCCTAACATAACTACAGAAAGCCTTGTGATTATCCTCAGTGTCTTGTGGAATCTTCTCTCAAAGATGGCCTTAGACAATCTTATGAGTGCCTGTAGTTGTCTTCTAATACTCATCAGTGATGCCTTCACATTTTGGGAGTTTGTTGTATCATGTAGTAGCTTCATCCTTCTATTGTATAGTTTGTTTATGGCTGGTGTCCAGCACACAGGACGTATGCCTTTGGAGGAGTGGGTCATGCTTTCGTTTGGGATTGCATGATCCATGCATTCCTGAATGTGTCCATAGAATGCCTTTATACAGGTATCTGCAGTCTGGTCCATATTTTCAACAGGCCTGGGGGCTTTGAAGGTTTCCACATCATTTATGAGGAGTGTGAACATGCTTGACATGAGCTGTTGACTGACGTCCCGCCCTCCAGACTGAGCAAGGTGAGGGTCACATTTAGCTACCTGTCGGGTGATAGAATGTGCCACATAACACAAGCACTCAGGTCACTCCACAGCAAGTACAAGTATGAGGCAGTCATTGTCCATGCTGGTGTGAACAACCTGAGACGTACCTCCCTGGCCCACATGGAGAGAGACACAGAGGAGCTCTTACAGCACCCTCTCAAACTCAGGAATCCCACACAGCCTTCATGATGACACAGGAGAGTATAGATTTATCTGCAAACACCATCACACTGGGTGATGTCAACTACCCAAACATAGACTGTGAACATTACTCAAGCCACAATACCCAAGCTCTAGAGTTCCCATAGTTCAGAAACTCTTTAGCTATGGAACAGGTAGTCAACATTCCCACAAGAGGGGCAAATATACTAGACCTGATCATCACAAACGTGAGTACAAAATGCTCACCACTTGAAGTATATCCCTCATTGTTGCAATCGAAACATATACTAATCACACTGGAGTGCTGGATACCCCACATATGCAAACCTCAAACACATCGATGTGTGTGTGGGAAATGCCCCTATTAGCAACTGTGACAGTACACTACAGGATGCAGATTCCCCTTTTGAAACACTGATGATGTCAGCACTCTATAGCTATATTATCTGAATTTAAAGTCTCCAGTAATTTGTCTAGTGCGCTCTGCTAATGCGTCTTTCTCCAGTGTCATAACATAGTTATGTAGGGGTTTGAATCCTGCAAAGGGAATGTATGTGTGTTAGTATGAGTGGGGTTTGTGTGTGTGCATAATGTTGTGAGGAAAAGTGCCTTTTGCCAACTGGGAGAACACACTACATGGTGCACATCCCTCTTCCTAAACACAGATGATGTCAGCACCCTCTAAGTACAGCATTAGAAAGGATTTCTCACACTAATGCAAATAGCACACTCTGCTAATGTGTCTGTCTCTAGTGTCATAACACAGTTGGGTAGGGGTTTGAATCTTGCAAATGGGAAGTATGCGTTTTAGTGTGGGTGGGGTTAGTGTGTGTGCACAATGCTGGGGGTGGGATGTGGCTTTTTCCAAATGGGGCTATGCACTGCAGGGTGCACATTTCCCTTAACAAACAGTGATGTTGACAGCACCCTATACAAACAAAACAACAAAAGAGAAGGTGTTGGTACCAATAACGCATGTTGCCCTAGGGCAAATAGCCTACTATGAATCTATGAACCTATGTGTACTGCTATAGTACTTCTGCCATATGTTGCATGTGTGTGTGTTGTGGGAGATGCACAGGTAATGGCCAAATATTTCTGCACAGGCAACACATCTGAAACACTCTGGGTGTTCATCCCTACATACTGTATGTATGTTGCCATCCAACCCTGTGATGTGGACACACATTACTCAGCCTGGATATACATATCCCAACAACACCACAAGCACAGTACACTACCTTGCTATGTATGCATGTAATTACACAGTTATTCACTAGTTAGGACTGTGATGCTATCCATGCAGCCCACTGGGCCAGTGGAAGCCACAACACACACTGCTGGCCCCTTTGCAAAAGCTTACCACAGACATCCCACATAGTGCATGTAGTGTGCACACACATATCTAACCCAGACCATATGCACACCACTTATTTATCCTGTCCAGTGGACTACAGATACAGGCACATTGTATAACAATAGCAGGAGGCTACTGCAGCACAGGGCAGATTCACATGAAGGCAAGGCATCTGTGGTCAGCAGTGGTAAGATGCTTCACATTCACCAAATGCACAGATATTGGCAACATTGTTGCAGACAGTTTAGGTGCAGGTATCCCCCCCCATTCTCCTACACAAGTGGAATTAGTTATCACAGATGACTGTGACCTCCCTATCATCTCACATGTCCAGGTGAGGGCCACCCACAACATTGCAGAACACACAGCATCACTGTTACAAAATAGTATCCCTGGATGTGTGATACGGTCACCCCTAGAGGACATAGCACCACATTACAGACTGATATTAAACCCTGGCCATACTACAGGATATGTACCTGAACAGTGCCATACATACACAGTGGTCCCACACCAATGAGGAGGAACCTCTACTGGCCCTGGGAACTACTGCACCATATGCATAACTGGCCTTGTGTTCTAAGCTATGGAAGTTTTAAGTATGGACGACATGTACAGCAATATTACATATGTATATATATCAGGACTATGTACACACAACCTATCTCATGGACATACCTATAGATAGTGAACTATGATACATTTGGAGGTTTCACAGTAAACACAGTATTAACCTGCTACTTTGCATTACCTGTGTTTGTGTCAGCTGTTGCTGTGTCAGTGGTGCTACTTGTTGTTTGCTGCTGCTGCTGCTGGTTTTGTTGCTGGCTGTCTTTATTTCTTTTTTTTTCTATCTCTGTCTCTCTCTCTCTCTCTGTCGGTTTTGTGCAATGAATGTATTGCATGTGTGGAGTGTAAGTACTGCATGCTTTTGTAGGTATCTGCATAGGTCCATGTGATGGCCTCTGAACCAATTGTAAGGCAGCATTTGCTAATTGCATGCAGCCAGTTGTGTACTGATTGCATGCCTCACTGTGATTTCAGGACAGTGCTATAAAAGGGTATGTGAGATAGGCGTTGCCCTTTCAGATTGTAAGGGCGTGGACCATGCTGGTATGCTGTCGACAGTTTTCTGTGAGTGTGAAGGTTAGTACTTCTCTCATGCTTCATGCTGTGTTGTAAATTCAGGTTGCTGCATTTCTCTCACCTGTTCCCTGTAGTGAGTGTGTATGCATACTTACACTTACAACTATATTTCATATGTATTGGTATATATATATATATATATATATATATATATATATATATATATATGTGTGTGTGTACATATACATACTTTCATATATGTACATTAGCTGACATTATTGGGTACAAGCTAACAATTAGCAGGGCTGTTTCTGTTAACACTAAACTAGTGTGGGAATCCAGTAATTGGGACAGTAAATGTCTGCCTGACATGCTTTGGGTAGTACACATCCTATATTGCCTTTATCTTCATTCCTACTATTACATGTTCTACTTATTTTAGCACTATATTCCTGTATGAGAGTCATGGCTTACTGGTAGGTCATACAGACTAGTGTTACAATGGTCTTGTGGTAGGGCCTACTAGTATGCTTATATTTTGCTTTCAAACTGAGTACAGGGCCTATCAATCAAAGTGCTGGAGGCACCTTTAAGCAGTTAAAGGGGTTAGTAGGTCTCACAGGAGTCAGGCTGTGTTGCAGATTCTGGTTGCTGCATTTATCTTCACTGTTACCTGTAGTGAGTGTGTATGAATACTGACACCTACCACTATATTTCTTATGTATTCATATATGTACATTACCTTACATTATTATGTACAAGCTGACAATTAGCAGGGCTGTTTCTGTGAACACTAACGTAGTATGGGAATCCAGTAATTCAGGCATTAAAAATCTACCTGACATGCTTTGGGTAGTACACATCCTATATTGCCTTTATATTGATTCCTACTATTACATGTTATATATATTTTAGCACTGTGTTCTAGTATGAGAGTCATGGCTTAGTGGTAGGTCATACAGACTAGTGTTACCAAGGTCCTGGGTTCGAGACTGACAGTGGTATTTATTTTTCTTTCGAAATGAGTACAGGACCTGTCAATCAAAAGTGCCAAAGGCACTTTTAAGCATTTAAAACCAGGTCTGCACTCGTTTGCACGGATCTCACGCATGCGCACCGGCGTTTAGCTCTGCGCACACAAGCGCACACATGCGCTATTTTCTTTGAAAGAAAAGAAAAAGGGGTGACAGGAAAGTGGTGAAAAAGGGGTCACAAAGAGGGTAAGACAGTAGGGAAACAAGCTTGGAATTTGCAGGAAGGTTGTAGGTGAGGCCCATAGCTGCCCATGTCTTTCTCAGCAACAGCTGTGCATTTGTATGCAATTTAGTGTGACATTTGGAACCTTCCACCCCTGAGAGAGGTGTCAGGACAACATTAATACCTGTTGCACAGCCAATTGTAATTAAAAGTTTCAATGTCCAACGGACATGTGTGCAACATGGACAGCTATGTATGGGGCGTAATTTTTTTGTGGGTACAGAGTGCCCTTTTTTTTTTTTATCAGGTGAGAGTGGTATGTCAGGTGAGGTAGTCGGTATAGCTGGGGAGGTAGGTTGGGTAGGTTAACAGACAAGACAGACAAGACACATACAGGGGCGGTGTATGACACATGTGGGGGGGTTACACAATTGACGGGGACGGAGGTTGGGATATCCAAGGCACATGAGCCCACAGATGGCAACAGTGGAACTGATATCCCCACCCATAGGCAGTTGCCACTGTTCCTTCACAGCCCAGGATGGGGCTGTGCTGGGGGATGTGCAGGTGGGACAACGGGCAAGCCCGTAAGCTGTGCCACCCGGGCCTTAAGCTGGCATAGGGGCCCAAGAACAGAGTCTTGGATCTCCCTTCACACCACAGACCGGACACCTTGGAGGGTGAGTGGACGTGCTCCTCCGGCCACGCTTGCAGAGGGGGGACGGGCCCCATCCCCTGCAGCGCTTCCACCCGAAGGTGGCACAGGGCCACCGGAGGAGGGTCTGGCCTGGGCACTAGTGCCAGGTGCACTCGCCAGCTGAGGTGGGAGAGGTGGGTCCGCTGGGACCTGCCTTCCCAAGCGTTCTAGGTTTCTGAGTATGTTATGTTAGTTTGGGTTAGTGGCATATTATTCCATTCAAATTAGTTGTAACACCATGCATTGGTATTCCCATTAAACAAACACCCAGATATTAACACCATTGAACAACGGGCATATCAATATCACATGCATTATTTGAATGGAAATACACAATCAAACAACATGCGGGGTTGATTAATGGCAACAGGCATCAGGTTTGCAGGTTTGCAGGTATGACCAGGGCACATGCAACAACAGACATGCATATATTTTTGAAACAGGACAAATGTCCATGGTTAATGAAATGTTCACATACCAATATTTAGTGGGTTTTTTAATTTGCAATTATAGGGTGGGGTGGAGAAAGAAAATGATGACACATTCATAAATTATACATTGATATAGATTTGTAATAGAAACACAATTAACTTGTGGGTGATAGTTTCCAAATGATTTTTACTTGACTGTCATGCTAGACCTGTTACAGATACATCACTATCCTAGTTATTTTGAATTTGATCAGATACATCATCCTGCTTCACTTTGATGACAGGGCAGGGGACAACTATGGATGTTTAGTATGTCAGACAATCATTCATTCTATCTGCAAATTGCTGACTGTGATCACCATATACAGATTTTGGCCTGAACATTCAAGAGTCAGACACACTGAAATCAGTTTGGGATGTTAAGTTTTAATTCCCACATGCATTTAGTTCTGTAGAACCACACTGAAGCTTATATATTCAGGAGTTATTACTACTTTATTCATTGATACATGACCCTTTCTGTTACTCTCACACATCCTGCAATTTCACAATTCAGGTTGGTACTTCTAGGCTTTGTTCACATATTAGACCTGTGGGGATTCCAACACTTTCCAGCAGCCTCACTGCTGTCATGATTCAGCATTTCAACAGGGGATATGTCTTACATGTGATTACCTCAGATTCTGAAGCTGTACTCTTGAGACTACTGCAGGTTATACTACATTTAATTAATGGTGGGACATCTGTATTACAGCATTATTTATTTCTATCACTTATATTTCCAGTTTCACTTGCATACTGATGAACTTGTTGCAGCCATACCTGCAGACTTTTACTTGCTGCTTGCACATTCTATTACTTTTAAGCAATACTCTGCAGTGTTCTGCTACATGCTACACTATAATATTTATTTATAAGTACTAGGTGGGGTTACTAACCTGCATGGTGGCGCAGCCGCACCAGCCTGCGGTCATGTGTCTGTCGATTCATAGAGCGGACACCTGCAGCTGTAATACAAAACAAGTAATATTGGGATACACATCTCCATGGTATCAGCTAGTTGAATTCCTTACATACATAAGTAAAATGTAACTTACTCAGTAGTGGGGCGTTGGGCATATCCCGGGCCTCCAGGATCCATTGGGTCAACTGGTCTTGCTTATGTCGCTTCAGGTCCGCATGGTGGTGACGGACCTGCTCACCAGTGCGTGGAATCCCAGTAGCACTAGTAAGATCATGAGCCAACTGGTCCCATGCCTCCACCCTGTATGCTCCCCATGAGACCTGGCCCTGCATGAGTTGGGCCTCATGATGGTGAACTAGGAGCCAGACCATGTATCTGGACTCCTCAACACCCCACCGTTGTGTTCGAAAGCAACGTCCCTCCCCTACTCCACTCATTCTGCCTGCAGGTCTATTCTACAATCGTTTATGCTGTGTATTCCCGCATATGGGGCTTATATATGCCGATTTACCCGCACATTTCTATGATTGGCCGGTTTAGAATTGTATCTACTTCACAGAAACTGCTTTATCATGCTCCATTTTGGATTACATCTGATATATATGCTATTTCTGCATTCCTAAGTACTGCTGTCATGGCTTAGTGGTTTAGTACCTTGACTCTAGTGCATGGTATCCTGGGTTCGAATCTCACCACTGAATTTTAATTTTTATGACTGTCTAGCAATGACTTCAGGACCTGTCAATCAAACATGCCAAAAGCACTTTTAAGCACTTTAAACCCAGGTCTGCGCTCGTTTGCGCGGAGCTCACGCATGCGCATCGCCGGTTAGCTTGTGGGTGCGTCGCGCAAACGGTGTGCGCTGGGTTACACCTTAATTGGCTAGTAACACACATGTTAAACTAAGCACAGCTAGTTGCACACAGTTTCAGCCTGTTAAACCAGTCCTTAGCTATGGGCAAGCAATTTGCAGTTTGTGAAACACTACTTAGCTACGGGCACTCTGTCTCACTGCAGTTTAGCTATCAGTACATTTCTAACAATTTTTATTCTTGTATTACTTGGAAATATATTCTCCATTTCATTCCATTTTACAAAAGGAAATACTTTTACATTTCTACAATACTGTCAGGGGCCTTTTTAGTGCTTATTTACAAAAAAAAAAAAGAGGTTGCTGTGGGGGCTCGAACCTTGCCTGCCTACTCTCAAGCCGACAACTCTACCACTATGCTATTACTTCTTGGCTTGTTTTGCATATTTACTTCTTATATCCTTTTCCACTGATTGCTAACTGTAGTTGCGCTAGTAGCACACCCGCACACACGAGCGCACACAGTAGCAAACATTTACGGGGTTTAAAAAAAATAAAACAGTTTTCATTTTCATTTTATAACATCTGTTCACTCTTTACATTGCTGGTCTGTGGGGGCATGTGTTGTGTAGTGTGTTTATTCACATTTCCATGGCCTTTCTCGTGGCTGTTTACTTTCAGCCATTATAGACTTCCGGAGGCGTGTCCGCTTGCAGGGCTTAGCCAACGGACACGCCCCCTACTGTCTTACACGGTCCGTGTAAGAGTTACAGTGTGATTCAGCATGCCTCATGCACCTCATGCATATGCATGACATGCTGACATCACACCGTTTAACTGCAGCCTCCATGTAAGAGTTATAACTCTTACATGGAGGCTTCCTGAATCTGGCCCATAGTCTTTGGAGTTCTGAAAGTTCGATCAACCATAGTCGATATATATATATATATATATATATATATATATATATATATATATATACATATACAGATATGGGTCTACAGAATTTTGTTGACAGACCCAGATGTCAATGTCCACAATATCAACTGCAAAACGTCAACAATATGAATGTTTATAGGATCATAGGATCATAAGAGGTAATTTAAAGCCTATCCATTTCATCCCAATGTAATACCAAAGATATGGTAGTTAATACTGTTAAAAGTGATTCTTTTAGTGAGGTATTTCTGTGGCCTTTCCAGCTGTTGCAGATATCTTGTGCGGTACATACCAAACAGGGCATTATACTCTATAATGGGTCTAATGATGGATGAGTACAGTGGGGCAATGACCTCCTTTTTTCTGGATGAAAAGCTCTTAGTGATGAGGTGTGCCACATAGAAAGATTTCCTGACTGTTGTGGTGATGTGGTTATCGAACGTGAGACCACTGTCCACCTGTGTCCCTAAGTCTCTCATCACACTTTCGATGTTTAGGTTCCTTTTGAAGAGGGCCAGGATTGTATTTATTAATGACTGCTCATGTCCAGGAGGGTTGTAGGTGCTATCCCTGGTAAGAATTAACGGTGTCCCATCCACTCATCCAGGTTCTTTTTGAACAGTGTCATAGAGGTGCTCTGCTTCACATGAATTGGCAGCTTATTCCAAAAACACAGCAGTCACTGGGAGACAAATCTGTCCCTATAGCATGTCTTAATCAAGTTGCAGGCCATATTTAGGTCCCTGGAATGCGTAGCTGTAGTCCCGTTTGATTTACAGATGTGCAGCAAATTCATTAGGTTTGGGTCAGAGATTGCTCTGTAAGCCAGTCATAAGTCTCCCCTTAGAAGTCTATGCAATACTGAGTATAGTGACAGGGACTTTAGTCAGTCTGTGTAAGGCACAAGCTGGAGTCCCTTGATTTTCTTAGTTAAAAACTTCTATGTCTCTCCAATTGCCGCAGGTGCTTTATATGGTACATGCTGAAAGGAGCATTGTACTCATAGGTTCATAGGTTTATAGGTTGGTACTAGGCTATCGGCCTGAGGGCCTATGCAAGCCTAGCCATAACAATTCCCAATTCCCTGGATATTTCTTCCCACAATATTTACTTCTCTGGGTCTCTGTCTAGCAGGGTGACTGACATGATCCCCGGGTGAATTTCCTACCTCCCATCCAATCATCAAGGTTCCTTTTGAAGAGGGCCAATGAGGTGCTCTGCTTGACATGTATGGGCAGTCTATTCCAGAGTATGGGGAGTCTCTGGGTCAGGAACCTATCCCTCCAGCATGTTTTGTTCATTGCGATGACAAGGTTTAGATCCCCGGAGCGTGTGGCTCTGAGGGATTGGGATTTCTTTAAGTGGAGCATGTCTAACAGCTAAGGGTTTGACATGGCCTTGTATGTTAAGCAGAGATCGCCTCTGAGTAGACGATATGCCACAGAGTATAGCTGGAGCTTTTTTAGACGGTCGGCATATGGCATCTGTTTTAGGCCTGTGATTCTTTTAGTGAGGTATTTCTGTGGCCTTTCCAGCTGTTGCAGATATCTTGTGAGGTACATACCAAACAGGGCATTATACTCTATAATGGGTCTAATGATGGATGAGTACAGTGGGGCAATGACCTCCTTTTTTCTGGATGAAAAGCTCTTAGTGATGAGGTGTGCCACATAGAAAGATTTCCTGACTGTTGTGGTGATGTGGTTATCGAACGTGAGACCACTGTCCACCTGTGTCCCTAAGTCTCTCATCACACTTTCGATGTTTAGCTTCCTGCCACCTATGTGGTAATTCATGGGTACATGTTTTTTTCCAAAGGGATAACTATACATTTCTTGGCATTAAGCTTGAGCCCATGGCTCTGGCACCAGGCATCTGTTTCTGTAAGGCCTTTTTGTAGAATATCCACATGATTTGGGGATTCAATAATGGCTCCCAGTTTGCAGTCATCTGCAAACCTTGTTAGCCAGAGCCCTTAGTGTTGGCCTGTACTTCAGAGAAGTAGGTGCCAAACAAGAGTGGTCCCAGGACTGAACCCTGAGGTACTCCACTTGTCACTTTCTGGTACTGGATTTGGAGTCAGCTACGTTTACAGTCTGGGTTCTGTCAGTAAGCCAGTTGGCAACCCATCGAGTGATGTAGGGATTTATGCCCAGCTTAGTAAGTTTATCTATGATTCCAGAGTGGGGGATGGTGTTGAAGGTCTTGGCGAGGTCCAGATAGGCTGTGTGGACCACCTTACCCTCATCCACAGCTCTGGAGACTGATTCAAAGAATTCAATCAGATTCAGGAAACAAGATTGGCCCTTCACAAACCCAAACTGGGTGGGGTCCAGTGTTTGAAGGTTGCCAATGTCTTTGTTTATAAGTTCCATGATAATGCATTCCATGCCCTTGCAGATCAGGCTTGTCAGACTGATGGGACGGTAGTTCCCGGGATCCAAGGTGGATCCTCCCTTGTGGAGCGGGATAACTGTAGCTGTGCGCCACTCAGTGGGCATGAAGCCTGAGGTGAGGCTATGATTAAACATGACACTTAGGTGAGGTGCCAGTTCATTTTGTAGTTCATGTAGTACACAGCCTGGGATGTCATCTGGTCCCATGGATGCTGTATTCTTAGCTTTGGAGATTGTGGTTTCTACCTGTGTGGCCATGATTATCTGAATTTGGCAATCTTTTAGTATTGAGATGGGCCCTTTAGGGGGTGACAGGTGGGTGAAGTTGGCACTAAATCAATCTGCCAGGATATTGGCAATATCCTTGGGATCAGTATATTTAATGCCATTCTATTGTAGCTCAGAGCAGATCTGAGCATTGCCGTTTAGATTCTTGACATAACTATAGAATGCCTTGTGGTTGTCTTTGGAATCTTTGGCAATTTTATTTTCGTAACTAGCATTTGAGGATTTTTATGAGGGATCTCAGCTTCTTACTGAGGCTGGTGAGGGCATTTTTTGCATCCTGGGATTTTCTTATTTTCTGCAACAGTTTCTTCCTTCTGTTGTATAGTTTGTTTATAGCAGGGGACCATCAGATTGGCTTCCTTTTTTTTGGAGAAGAGCATCTTGGTTCTATTTGGGATGGCACGATTCATGCACAAGTGGATGTGCTCATACAGTGCCTTAGTGTAGGATTCTGCAGTCGAACTTCCAGATCCCATCTGCATGGGTGTTGTGAAGTTTGTCACTTCTGACTTCAGTAGCATGAAGTTAGCTTTGAAGAAGTTTTTTAAGGAGGTTTCCTTACTGGGGTGTGATGTGGATGTCAAAGGTGATTTGCTTATGGTCAGACCTGACCAATGAGGGGGTGACCACTGATATGAAGAATCTATCTCCCATGTTGGTAATGACCAGGTCTAGGATATTGGCTCCCCTGGTGGGACAATAGATTAGTTGATCCAGGGCATTGGAATTTATGAATTCCATGAACCGTTGGGAAAAGGAGTTGGTACCCAAGTAGTTTTCCCAATTAATGACAGGGTAGCTGAAATCACCCAGTATTAGGGTGTTTGGTTGTATCTTACTATTTTCCAGTATGTTTAGAAAGGTGTAGTGAGAATCCTGGGGCATGATGGGGGATCTGTAGCAAGCTACAATTTGGACTGCAGTCTTACCTAGTGTTAGTTGCACCTGGAGAATTTCAGATGCATGGTGTTGGGCAACTAGCCTGGAGGTGTGAATATCCTTGGTGAATATGGACACTCCTCCACCTTTAGTGTTTCGGTCTTGGTTTTGTGGCTGAAAAGTGTGGTAAGAATTGTAGCCTGGTATTGCAGGGGTGCTCTCTGGAGCCTTGAACCGGGTCTCAGTTACTGCACAGATATCAATGTTCTCCATTTTTAGGAGTGCCTCGAGAGAGTGTATTTTGAGGTTTGGACATCTAGCACTGAGTAGCATTACCTTCAGATTTTGCATGCTTGTATCTGTTACGGTGGTGGTTTTATCCTTTGAACCTTACCTAAAAAAGGCACTATAGGGGTGGCAAGAGCTTTAGCCAGTAACCTGAATCCCAGGAGTGACAAGTGCAGACCATCTCTGGCAAAGCATCATGGTTTGTCGATCATGTCTTCCCAGGCAGACAAATACTGGATCCCCTTTGAATGACACCAGAAGCTTAGCCAATTGTTGAAATCAATCATTTTGCCTTTATAGTGCGGTATCATTCTGGGCGAAGGCAGGATGCTACTTAGGGCTAGGGTCATACCTGCCTGGGTCACATGATCCAAGAGCTCTTCCATGTCTCTTTTCATGTAGTCCAGGGAGGTACGTCTCAAGTCATTCACTCCAGCATGGACAATGACAGAGTCATATTTGTACTTGTTGTGGAGTGACTTGAGTGCATGCATTATGTGGCGGATCCTGGCACCTGACAGGCAGCTGACTGTAATTTTCTCCTTGTTCAGCCTGGTGAGTGGGACATCAGTGTACCTGACTATAGAGTCACCTATGACTAAAGTGTTGGGTACATTGTATTGCCTTAGGGGCTGTTGTTGGGTGGCACACTGGTGTTGTGAGCTATGTGTCTCTTTGGTTGTGACTGGTGTTTGTTTGCGTTTCGGCTTTGAAGGTCCTTGTTGCTTGGGCAGGTTAATGTTAAGGGCCTCTGCATATGTGGGTTTAGTGTTGCTATGTGTGGGTGTTGATGGTGTGGGTTTTGAAGGGCTATGAGTTGCTTGAGGTGTAATGCAGGTGTTAACCTTCTCCTCTTGACTGTCTAGCACAATCTTGGCTGGAGCGAGCTTAGCTTCCAATTTGGCTATGTAAGTGCATCTCTTGCAGTTTGTAGTGTTGGGTGGTAGGAGGAGAGGATTGTCTGTGTACATGAGGCAGTTGCCGCACTGCCCCAGTATGCCCAGATTCACCAGGTGGACAGGAGAAATCAGTGGAAGCTGACCGTTGGACATGCCTGTTTAGGTGCTTTTTTGTAAAGTTTAAGAGCTGTTTTCTCTTACCTTTGAAAGGTACTCTGCAATTATAAGCTGTTTAGTGCCTATGATTAATTTCTCCTTATTGACATGGAGAGCTGAGTGCTTGAATCAGTTTCAGGCTTCCTAGTGCTTTTTTGTAAAGTTTAACAGCTGTTTTCCCTTACCTTTGCAAGGTACTTTGCAATTATAGGCTGTTTAGTGCCTATAATTAGGGGCCTCAATTATAGGCCTGATTAGTGACAAGTATAGAGGGGTTATAACCTCTTTTGCTCTAGAGGTGATGCCTTTGCTAATCAAGTTTGCTACATAGAAGCCTTCCTTACTACAGTAGACACATGGTGGTCAAAGTTAAAGTCACAATCTACTTGTGATCCCAGATCTCTTAACACTTCATAGGTACATAGGGTATTTTTGTTAATTTTATACTGTCAAGGGACATTGTTTTTACTAAAGGGAATGATGATGCATTTGTTTGAATTCAGTTTTAGACCGTGACTAAGAAACTAGTCATTAGTCGTGTAAGACCCTTCTGAAGTATACTGACATCATTTGGAGATTCAGCAATTGCACCCAGTTTGCAGTTGTCCATAAACTTGGTCAACCACAGCCCCTTAGTTTTGGCCTGAACGTCTGAGAAGTATATACAAAACAGTAGGGAGCTCAGCACTGACCCTTGTGGCACCCTGCTGATGACAAGCCTGGTGGATGATGTGGAGTCACCCACGCACCAGTTTGTGAGCCAGCTGGAAGCCCATCTTACAACAAAAGGGTTTACATTCAGTTTGCTAAGCTTATTTCATAGTTCATAGTTCATAGTTCATAGTTTAGTACTAAGCTAACTGCCCTTGCGGCAATGCCGGAGTGTAAGATTGTGTCAAAGGCCTTTGCCAAGTTGAGGTATGCTGTGTACTCAGATTTGCCCTCATCAGTGGCCCTGGTCACATTTTTTAAGAAATCCACCCAGTTTAACAGGCAGGGTCTGCCCTAGACAAAGCCAAACTGGGTTGGATCTATGGTTTGGAGGTTGCCTATGTCTTTATTTATGAGGTCTATCATGATATGTTCCATGGCTTTATAGATGAGGCTGGTCAGACTTATGGGTCTATAATTCCCTGGGTCTGTTGCTAAGCCACATTTGTGGAGGGGGAATAACTGTTGCTGTTCTCCATTCCGCAGGAACAAAGCCAGTGGTTAGGCTGTGATTGAATAGGGTACTTAATAGTGATCCTAGTTCATGTTTTAGTTTGTTTAGAAGACAGCTTGGGATGCTGTCTGGTCCCATAGAGGTTGTGTTTTGTGCCTTAGACAAGGCTTTAGTGGCCTGCTCTTTGAATATGTAGAGTGGGGGTTGGGGGCAAGGTATGTGATAAGTTTGGAGTGGATAAGGGAGTGAAATTTTCACCAAATCTGTCCGCTACCAAGTTTGATATTTCTGCAGGATCCGCGTGTGTGATACTGTTAGTCACTAGTTCAGCATATGCTTGGGTCCTATTTTTTAAGCTATGTACGTAGCAGTAAAAAGACCTTATGATTATCTTTGGCTGTGATTGCTAAGTTTTTCTCATTACCTTTTGAGGATTTGACATGTTGTCTTATTTGCCTGTTGGGGCTGTGGAGTGTGCTTTTCCATTGCTGGGGCCTCACCTTAGTTTTCTTAGACAGCATCTTTTTGCATTTGTTGTAAAGTTTGTTGGTGCTGTATGTCCACCAGAGTGGCTTTTTTTTTACTTGGGCTCTGGCTTTGATTCTCTCTGGAACAGCCGAGTCTATACACTTATACAAGTGATTGTACAGGGCATTAGTGTAAGCTTTGGTATAGTTAACACTTCCAGCTGGGGGTGGAGCTTGCAATGGATTTATACCTTTCCCTAGGAGGGTATAGCTTGCTTTGGTGAAGTTTTTAGTCTGATTTCACACTTTGTGAGTTCTGGTGTTTGTGCCAGTTCGAAGGCGACTGATTTGAGGTTAGAGTTAACTAATGAGGATCCAACAGTTGCGATCGTGCATCTGTTTGTCATGTTAGTGAAGACCAGATCTAGTATGTTTGTTCTTCTTGTTGGGGTTTGAACAACTTGTTTCATAGGTTCATAGGTTCATAGGTTCATACTAGGCTATCTGCCCTAGGGCATTTATAAGCCTAGCCCGAGTTGTGTGGCTTTCACCACCCCTTAGGTTGAAGAATACTATACCCATTAGTTTGCCGTGCCTCTGTCCAGCAGTGATACAGAGATGATCCCCGGGGTAAACCTACGATCTCCCATCCACTGGTCAAGATTCCTCTTGAACAGAGCCAGCGAGGTGCTCTGTCTCACATGGACCGGGATTCTGTTCCACAGCATAGGGAGTCTCTGGGTGATGAATCTGTCCCTTCAGCACGTCCTATTTATATCCATGTTGAGGTTTAAGTCTCTTGCTCTTGTGGCTCTGATGGATTTGGATTTTTTGAGGTGGAGCATGTCCATTAATTCGGGGTTGGACATGGCCTTGTATGTCAGGCACAGGTCACCTCTGAGCAGATGGTATGCGACTGAATAGAGCTGGAGTTTATTCAGTCGGGCAGCATATGGCATATTTTTGAGCCCCTTTATCCTTTTGGTGAGGAACTTTTGGGGTCTTTCCAATTGCTGCAGGTGTCGGGTAAGATACATTCCGAATGGGGCATTGTACTCAATCATTGGTCTGATAAGTGAAGAGTACAGGGGAACAATGACCTCCCTTGATCTGGATGTGAATCCCTTCATAATCAGGTGGGCAACGTAGAAGGTCCTCCTAACCACTTTGGCAATGTGAGTGTCAAAAGAAAGGTTACTGTCAACTTGGGTCCCCAGGTCCCTGATAACCTCTTCTGTGCTTAATGGATTGCCACCTATGTGGCAACTTGGGGTTACCTTGTTTTTACCAAAGGGTATGACTATACATTTTTTGGCGTTTAGCTTAAGGCCATGGCTCTGGCACCAGTTATCCATTTCTATGAGACCTCTCTGAAGGATATCTGTGTCTGATGGATTTTCAACTATGGTGCCCAGTTTGCAGTCATCTGCAAACTTTGTCAGCCACAATCCTCCTATGTTTGCCTGCACTTCAGAAAAGTAGATGCCAAACAAGAGGGGGCCCAGGACTGAGCCCTGTGGGACACCGCTTGTGACCGGCTTGGAGTCTGACATGGCACCAGCAACTCTAACCCTGTGGGTTCTGTCCTTGAGCCAGTTTGCAACCCATCTTGTGACATATGAGTTTACATTTAAGCTGGTGAGCTTTTCTATGATACCCAAGTGGGGTATTGTGTCGAAAGCTTTTGCAAGGTCAAGGTAGGCTGTGTGAACTGCCTTACCCTCATCAATGGCCTTGGTGACTGTTTCAAAAAAGTCGACCAAGTTCAAGAGGCATGATCTGCCCTTGACAAAGCCGAATTGGGTAGGATCCAATGTCTGTAGGTTCCCTATGTCTTTATTTATGAGTTCCATTATGATCCTCTCCATAGCTTTGCAGACCAGGCTTGTTAAGCTTATGGGGCGGTAATTACCAGGGTCCGTAGAAGCACCGCCTTTGTGGAGTGGGACCACAGTTGCCGTACGCCACTCTTTGGGTACGTATCCTGTCGTAAGGCTAAGATTAAACAGCAGCCTTATGTGTGGGTTTAGTTCCTCATTGAGTTCGTGTAGCACACAGCCGGGGACATCATCCGGTCCCATTGATGCTGTGTTTTTAGCTTTAGAGAGCAGCTCTCACCTGGGCATTTGAGATGATTGGGAGGCTACACTCTGCTGGGATAGATATTTCTCCTTTTGGGGGGGAGGGAGGGGAGAAATTTGCACTGAACCTGTCTGCCAGTATGTTTGCAATGTCTGTGGGTTCAGTGATTTTTGTATCATTTTGGACTAATTCTGAGCATATCTGGGAGTTTCCACCCAGGTTTCTAACATAGCTAAAGAAGGCCTTATGATTGTCTTTTGAGTCCTTCGTGATTTTTCTCTCAAAGTTGGCCTTGGATGATTTTATGAGTGATCATAGCTTTTTACTAGTATTGATCAGAGATGCCTTCCCTTTTAGGGATTTTGCTCTATCTTGTAGTAGCTTTCTCCTCTTGTTGTAAAGTTTGTTTATGGCTGGGGTCCACCAGATCGGGTGCTTGCCTTTGGTGGAAAGGGTCTTGATTTTATTTGGGATTGCTTGATCCATGCAATCCTGGAGGTGCTCGTAGAAAGCATTTGTAAGGGATTCAGCAGCGTGGGTTGTGGTTTCCAATGGCTCAGGGGCCTTGAAGGATACCTCACCAGTCTTAAGAAGTGTGAAGTTGGCTTTTGAGAAGTTCTTCACTGTGGTCTTTTGTTGGGGTGGGGGCGGGATGTGGATCTCCAGTGAGATTAGTTTATGGTCTGATCTCACCAATGAGGGATATACTTCCGGTGTGGAGCATTTTGTCCCCATGTTTGTGATGATCAGGTCTAGTATATTTTCACCTCTTGTGGGAATGGTGACAAGTTGTTCCATAGCATTTGAGTTTATGAACTCCAGGAACCTTTGGGCTAGGGTATTGGGGCTTGAGTAATGTTCCCAGTCTATGTTTGGGTAGTTGAAGTCACCCAATATGATGGTGTTTGGAGAGACATTTATACTCTCCAGTGTCTTCAGGAAGGCTGTGTGGGGTTCCTGAGTTTGAGAGGGTGACCTGCAACATGCTACAAACTGTAGAGCAGTTTTGCCTATGGTTAATTGCACCTGAATGGTCTCTGATGATTCGTGAGTTGCCACCAGCCTGGAGGTGTGGGTATCCTTGATGAATATGGATACACCCCCTCCTTTTGTGGTATGGTCCGGGTTTTGGGGCCGGAACGCATGATATGAGGTAAAACCTGATAGTGCCGGGGTGCTCTCAGGAGCCTTGAACCAGGTTTCAGTCACAGCACAGACATTGATGTTCTCCATGCTGAGGAGGGCTTCGAGGGCATGCATCTTGAGATTTAGACTTCTGGCATTGAGCAGCATTACCCTTAGTTTTTTTCCATTATTGTTTTCTAGGGCGGTGGGTTTAGAATTTGAGCCTTGTCTAAAAAGGCACTATGGGGTGGCAAGAGCCTTTGCCAATATCCGAAACCCAAGGGTGACAGGTGCAAGCCGTCCCTTGTGAAGCAGCGTGGCTTGTCAAGCATGTCATTCCAGGCAGACAGACATTGGATCCCCTTAGAATGACACCAGAAATTAAGCCAATTATTAAAACTGATCATTTTGTCTCTGTATTGTGGCATCATTCTTGGTGAAGGTAGGATACTGCTCAGGGTCAGGGTCATACCAGCCTGGGCTACATAATCTGAGAGCTCCTCTATGTCTCTTTTCATGTAGTCCAGGAGGTACATCTCAGGTCATTCACACCGGCATGGACAATGACTGAGTCATACTTGTACTTGCTGTGGAGTGACCTGAGTGCTTGTGTTATGTGGCGGATTCTAGCGCCCGACAGGCAGCTTACTGTGACCCTCTCCTTGTTCAGTCTGGTGAGTGGGACGTCAGTGTGTCTGACTATGGAGTCACCTATGACAAGTGTGTCTGGCATTGTGTTTGGCCTTAAGGGCTGTGACTGATTTGCACACTGACTTTGTGATCTATGTGTTGCTTGTGTTATGTCATGAGGTGGCAGTTGTTTGGGTGTCTGCTTTGGAGGCCTCTGCTGTTTTGGTAGATTTTTGATCAGTGCCTCCGAGTATGTCTTTGTGTGTTTATGTGTTTGATTTGTAGTTGTGATAGTTCTATGTGAGACTGGGTTTATGGTGTGTGTCGTTACCTTCTCCTCCTGTCTGGTTTTGCCAGTCCTGAGTTGAGAGAGCTCAGCCTCCAGTTTGGCTATATAGTTGCATCTCTCGCCAAGGGCATTTGAGTCAACAACATCAAGGAACTCTTGCACTATTGACTTAGGGATAGATTTGGTGTCCCAGTTGATGGTGGGATAATTGAAATTCCTCATGACCAGAGTGTTTGGCAATATTTGGATTGACTCCAGTTTGGTTCAGTAGGCCTCATGCGCATCATGATTCATGGAGTGGTATCTATAACTAGCTATGAATTGAATGGGGCTCTTTCCAAGAGTAATCAGAACATGGAGTAACTCCATGGAGTTGTCCAGTCTAACTAGTCGGGAGGTGAATTTATCTCTAATATAGATAGAAACACCATCTCCTTGGGTTCTCAAACATTTGTTTTTGAGGTTTGAAAGTGTGGAAGGCATTATAGCCTTGCAAGGCCAGAGTATTCTCTGAGGTCTTGAACCAGGTTTCTGTGACTGCACAGACATCTACATCCTCCAGTGATAGAAGTGCTCCCCGGGTGTGTACATTTTGGTTTAAGCTCCTGGTGTTTAGCAGCATAACCCTTATTTGGTATGGTTGGCATTTTTCATGTTGGTAATTTTGTTTTTGAGACCTTGCCTAAAAAGGCACTATGGAGGAGGTAGTAACTGAAAGCCTAGTGGTGCCAGGTGAAAAGTTTTTCTGGCAAAGCAGCAAGGCTTGTCAACCATGTCATACCAAGCTGACATAAACTGGATCCCCTTTGAATGACACCAAAAATTAAGCCATTTATTGAAATTGGTCTTTTTTTGTTTATACTGTGGCATCATTCTAGGTGAGGGTAATATGCTGCTCAAGGCTAGGGACATACCTGCCTGGGACACATTCTCAGAGAGCTCAATCATGTCTGTCTTCATATAGTTCAGTGAGGTATGTCTCAGGTCGTTCACTCCAACATGAGCTATGACAGAGTCATAATGGTACTTGTTGCCAAGAGACCCAAGTGCATGCATGATCTGATGAATCCTGGCACCGGACCGGCAGCTGACCATGATTTTCTGCTTATCTAACCTGGTGAATGGGATATCTATGTGTCTGACTATGGACTCTCCAATGACAAGAACATTTGTTTTTTGAGTGTTATGCTTTAAGGTCTTGGTAGATGAGATGCTGGTTTTGCTATGTGTCTTGGGTGCTGTGTTACTTGTAGCAGTCTTTTGTTTTGGATGTCTCTGGTGTTTTGGTAAGTTTTTTGAGACAGCCTCCGCATATGTTGATTTATGTGCTGGATACATACTATGTGCATGAGTAGTGGTGGGTGAGTTGACAACCTCTTCAGTGTTACTGTTTTGAGTGTGAGAAAGCAGAGATTCAAGATTCTTGGTGTAGATACAGCTCTCGCACTCTGTACTAGAGTGAGTTATTAGTAGAGGTTTGTCAGTATACATGAACAATTGCTCCACTGCTTCAGGAGATCCATGTTAACAAGGCTGGCAGGAAAATCAAGGGTAGTCCAACTGTCTATAATGCTAGGTTTGAAGAACTATTATCACAAAGGCAGTGCTTTAAGGACTGATCTAGGAGGTGCTTTGTAGATGGGTATTTCTGACTGGGTTTTTGGCTGGTGGTTTACTAGGTCACAACTCACTAGGAATACTTCTTAGGCTAGAGATGCACTAAAGATGAGGACTCCACGAATGTACTACCGCTGTATCTAAGGGTTGACACTCTACTACACTTGTGCCCAGCAGTAAACCTTGGTGCATGCAAAAAACAAAATTAAAAAAAAAAAAGAATATAACATCTATTTTTGCAGGGGAGTAAGCCCCCCAAAGCACCCTCAAAGAGATCTCACAGTGTTGGAGAAAGGCCTTTTTTCACATCCCTGAGAACTGTGGAGTCTCGCACAACTGTTGACCATCTGTGTAGTCCACCAAATTTTGTTGACTAAACAGATGTCGTCCATACATGGATTCAACTAAATTCATCTTCCCTATATACACACATATATGTATGTATGTATGTATGTATATATATATATATATATATATATAAATATATATATATATATATATATATATATATAAATATATATATATATATATATATATATATATATATATATATATATATATATATATATATACATATATATATATATGGATTCACTTTAGAAGCTCGAAATACTGAAATATCGAATTTCAGTATTTCAAACCCACAAAGCCGAATCTTCAAAACACACAGGAGATTTTCAGTTTCGCACTACTACCGCAGACACACACACACACACACACACACACACACACACACACACACACACACACACACACACACACACACACACACACACCATCCTCCCCACACACAAGCACAAGCTCTCTACTACATACACCTGCACCCCCCCCCCCTGTGGTGGGCTGTGCCCCCACAACCCCCTATTTAAATATTCTAACTCTGAGGTCGCACTACACAGAATCACACACACACACACCACCACACAAGCTACATTCTGCTCACACACACACATACAGCAACAAAACACACTAACACACACCAAAGCCCCTACCCAAAACCCTTAACACACACACACACTTACCTATATCCATGATCATAGCGGAACCTCAGAATCATGAAATTCAAAACCTCCGGTATTCGAGGTTTTCAATTTCGCACTTCTGAGCTTTTGCTCTTATCAGGATTCCATTTTATGGGTTTGAAATACTGAAATTTGATATTTCAGTATTTTGAGCTTCTAAAGTGAATCCATATATATATATATATATATATGTATATATATATATATATATATGTATATATATATATATATATATATATGTATATATATATATATATATATATATATATATATATATATATATATATATATATATATATATATATATATATACACACACACACATATATATATATATATATATATGTGTGTGTGTGTGTGTATATATATATATATATATATATATATATATATATATATATATATATATATATATATATATATATATATATATATAAGTACCCTCAGCTGACAGTCTACCCTTCTCTTTCTCAAACTAGCAGCTGAATCTATAGCCTATCCAGTCTCAATACTTATTAATATATCTATCTGTGATGCCTTTGTACCTGAGATATGGAAATCATTCTATGCTATACCTTTACATAAAGGAGGTAACTCCACCAATCAATCCAATTTCAGACCTATAACAATACTCTCCCCCTCTCTAAAATATGTGAAAAATGCATTCATTCACAGCTCCTCAAATTTCTCATCCAAGAAAACCTGCTGACACCTGCTTAACATGGTTTTCATCCAAACTATAGTACAACTACAGCCCTATTATCTTTCATTCATACAACAGCCAAAGCGAGTGACAGTAAAAAACTAGTCTCATGTCTATTCTTAGACCTGTTAAAAGCCTTTGATACGGTATCACATTCCAAACTCCTAACTAAGCTTTTTAACCTGAACCTCTCAAACTGTACTCTAGAGTGCTTTTCTAGTTATCTATCAAATTGACAGCAATCTGTCAGATGGCATTCTGTCACCTCCTCCTTCCTACCCATCCATACATGTGTTCCCCAAGGATCCATTCTAGGACCTCTTCTATTCAATATCTTCACAAATGACCTCCATACCTCATCCCAACAGTCATCTCTCATTCAATATGCTGACAATTCTACTCTCATCTCCTCTTCAGAAAGCATCTCTCAACTTCACTCTATTACCCAAAACTCTTTCCTTTCAGTAGAGAGATAGCTCACAGAAAATCAACTTATTCTAAATCCCCAAAAGACTAAACTTGTACTCTTCCTCCCTAAATCACTTTCTCATCTCAAATCTTCCTTCACCGTCTCATTCTTAAATAAAACTATCATTGATGCTGAATCCCACACAAAGCTACTTGGTATGATAATTGATGACCAGCTCAAATTTGATCCTCATGTCCAACAATCTAACAAAAAAAAAAAAACTAACCAAAAACTTGATCTTCTCTATAGAATCAAAAAATTCTTAACTCCTGAGTCTAAACTCTCTCTCTGGGCCAAGCTTAGTTACTTCACAGCCCCAGCTCTTACAAGTCATCAAGCTACATTAATTACTAAGATAAAACAGTTCTGCAACAAAATTGCTAAATTTGCTGCAAACTTAACAACATTCTTCTCACCACTGCGTTTCATTAAAAAAACTACAATGGCTGGATTCCCCCATCAACTTCAACAGCTTCAAATAATTTACCTCCTCCTCAGCAAACAAACAAATGCACTCTATGAGCACCTACAAGGATGCATGGATCGTGCCATCCATAGCAAAACCAAGACTCACTCCTCTAAGAGAAGGAAACCAGTCTGGTGTACCCCTGCCATAAACAGGCTATACAACAGAAGGAGGAAACTAGTTCAGAAAAAAGCAAATCCCAAGAAGAAAGACATCCCTGATCAGTATCAGTAAGAAACTAAGGTCTCTCATAAAGTCATCCAAGGCTAACTTCGAAAGAAAACTAGCCAAGGATTCAAAAGATAACCACAAAGCCTTCTTTAGCTATGTTAAGAATCTAAGTGGCAACTCAAAGATATGCATTGAACTAGTGCAAAATAGCCCAAAATATACTGAACCTACTGATATTGCCAACATCCTGGCAGATGGATTCAGTGCAAACTTCACCCCCTTTTACCCCCAAAAGGGCCCACAACAATACCAGAAAAGTGTAGTGTCCTAGAAATCACAGACGCACAGGTGAAAATAGCCCTTTCAAAAACCAAAAGCACAGTGTCAATGGGGCCAGATGGTGTCCCAGGCTGCATCTTGCACGTACTACAGGACAAACTAACCCCCCACCTAAACATGTTGTTCAACCTCAGCCTCTCCACAAGCTACATGCCCATAGAATGGCGCACAGCAACGGTTATTCCACTCCACAAAGGAGGGGCCACAACTGACCCTGGTAACTATCGCCCCATAAGCCTGACTAGCCTGGTCTGCAAGGCTATGGAGTGCATCATCATTGACTCATTAACAAAGACATTGGGAACCTCCAAACACTTGACCCAACCCAGTTCGGCTTTGTTAAGGGCAGATCATACCTACTAAACCTGGTTGACTTCTTTGAGCCAGTCACCAAGGCCATAGACAAGGGAAAGGTTCACACAGCCTACCTTGACCTCGCCAAGACTTTCAACACGATTCCCCACTCGGGTATTACAGAAAACTCACCAGCCTGAACATAAACCCCTATGTCATGAGATGGATTGCCAACTGGCTTCTAGACAGAACTCGCACGGTAAGAATAGCGGGCTCCAGGTCTGACACTAAACCAGTCACAAGTGGTGTCCCACAAGGCTCAGTCCTGGGACCCCTACTGTTCGGCATATACTTCTCAGAAGTACAGGCAAAGACAGGAGGACTATGGCTAACCAAGTCTGCTGATGACTGCAAACTGGGAGCCATAATTGACTCTCCGGCTGACACGGATATCCACCAAAAGGGCCTTATTGAGGCAGACACCTGGTGTCAAAGTCATGGCCTCAAGCTAAATGCCAAAAAATGCATAGTCATCCCATTTGGGAAAAACAAAACACCCACGAATTACCACATAGGTGGCAGCCCCCTTAATACAGAAGAGGTAATAAGAGATCTGGAGACCCAGGTAGATAGTAATCTCTCCTTTGACAATCATATTGCCAAAGTAGTTAGGAAATCCTTCTATGTGGCCCATCTAATTACTAAAGGGTTTGCATCTAGAAATAAAGAGGTTATAGTGCCCCTCTACTCATCACTCATCAGACCCATCATAGAGTACAATGCTCCATTTGGAATGGACCTCACAAGACACTTCCAACAGCTGGAGAGACCACAAAAGTACCTCACCAAGAGGATTACTGGCCACAAACATATGTACTATGCAGCCTGACTGAAAAATACTCTGGCTGTACTCATTGGCATATTGCTTACTCAGAGGTGATCTCTGCCTGACTTACAAAGCAATCACAAAAGAAACAACCTCAACCAGGACTTTAAAATCACCTCTTCCATCCACACTCTGATTGAACCAATCGCTGAAACTAAGCTACTAGGTGTCAGTATTGACAATAATTTAAAATTTGACAAGCACATATCACTTGCAGTTAAAAACTTGAAACATGCTACCACAAGATAGCAAGATTTCCTGCCAACCTACCCCACAGAGCCCATCACTGCCTCACTCTAAAACAACTGAAATGGCTAGAACTGCCTAACCTCTTATCCTTAAACCAGCTAGCTCTAACCCATTCTATAGTATACCAACCTGACAAATGTCCAACCATACGCAACCTAATATAAATCCACCTCAACAATAGGACCCTAAGATCTTTCAACAAACTACTGTTAACAATTACAAAATCTTCAAATAGCTTCGGAGACTCTCTTTACTCAAATCACATCTCTAAAGCATGGAGCTATATCCTTCAGAATATTCTAAACACCAACGACCCAGCAAGTTCAAAAACTTGCTAAAGATCCATATAAATAACAACTGGTTATGCTCTTGCTCCTCACCTGGCTGAACATACTCATCATTTCCCTACCTCTGCCCACCCTCAAACTCCTATTCCAAATTTTATTCTGATGTCTATATAATTTTTAACAAAAATGATTGTATGTTTCTTGACAAACATTATTGCAGAGTATTTGATTGTATAGTTTGCCTTCTTATGATCTGTATAATTTTGTGCTGTTATACTGTGTACTTGTATGTATGTGGAGCTTTTCTCTCCGGGCCGCCAATGAAAATGAGCAACTAGCCCAGTCGGACTTCCTCAGTAAACAAATGTTAAGTAAGTAAGTAAGTAAGCAAATAAATAAATAAATAAAAGATAAATCCCTTATGAAGTGTGTCTGACTTCTTTTTATTTCTGCCTTTGCCTTGTAACCTGATAGCTTCTTTCTGTGATCTACTGAGTTACTTTCCAGAAGCTGGTAGGGTGCTTCTGATGTTAGCCAACCTTCCTAGCCTAGTCCATTTTTCTATCTCTCACTTTTTCCTGCACTCATTCTTTCTTTCTTTTTTTCTTTTGGTGACTTCCTGGACTTCTGAATTCCATCACCAGCTTTCCTTATGTACCTTATATCCATAACTGGCTTGGGCACATATCTGTTCTGTAGTCCAAACACATGCTGTTTTGAGGCACTGCCATTCTTCTTCAACTCCACTTATTTTCTCTTCTCCTTGAAGTGTTCATAGGCTCACAGGTGTGTACTAGGCTAATGGCCCTGGAGCCTTTACAAGCCTAGCCCATAGAAGTGATCTAGCATTGTGACATCCGACGTTAGCTCCCAGTGCCTCTATCAAGTAGAGCCACTGGAGTGATCCTCGGGGTGAATTTTATTACCTATCCACTCATCAAGATTTCCCTTGAAGAGGGACAGCAAAGTGATCTGCTTGACATGTATGGGAAGTCTATTCCAGAGCATGGGTAGTCTCTGGGTGAGGAACCTGTCCCTCCAGCATGTTCTGTTGATTGTGGTAATGAGGTTGAAGTCTCTAGAGCATGTGTTGTGGAGGGATTGGGATTGGAATTTCTTTAAATGTAGCATTTCTAACAGATTTGGGTCAGACATGGCTTTGTAAGTCAAGCAAAGATCGCCTCAAAGTAGGCGATATGAGACAGAGAATAGCTGGAGTCTTTTGAGTCTGTCCATGTAGGACATGTGTTTAATGCCTAGGATCCTCTTCATGAGGTACTTCTGTGGCCTCTCCAGTTGTTGCAGGTGTCTAGTGAGGTACATGCCAAATGGGGCATTATACTCAATGACTGGTCTAATGAAGGAAGAGTAGAGAGAGATGATGACCTCTTTCTTCCTGGATTCAAAACCCTTGGTAATGAGATGTGCCACATAGAAGGACTTTCTGAATACAGTGGCAATGTGGTGGTCAAAGGAGAGGTTGCTGTCAACCTGCATCCCCAGATATCTTATAATGCCTTCAGTGTTTAGTGGGTACCATCGATGTGGTTTTTAGTGGGAACTGAGTTTTTATCAAAAAGGATGACGACACATTTTTTGGTCTTAAGCTTAAGGCCATGGTTTCAATGCCAGTCATTGGTCTCAGTGAGGCCTATCTGTAGGATGTCTGCATCATTTGGGGAGTCAGTAATGACTCCCAGCTTGCAGTCATTTGTGAACTTGGTCAGCCAGAGTCCCTTTGTGTTGGCCTGGACTTCTGAGAAGTAGATGCTGAACAGGAGAGGACCCAGGACTGATCCCTGTGGGACTCCACTTGTGCTTGGTCAGCAGAGCCAATTTGCAACCCACCTAGTGATATAGGGGTTGATGCCTAGTTTGGTGAGTTTATCAATAATTCCTGAGTGAGGAATGGTACCAAAGGCCTTGGCCAGATTGAGGTAGGCTGTATACACTGCCTTACCTTCATACACAGCCCTGGTGACTGACTCAAAGAAGTCAACCAGGTTGAGCAGGCATGATCTCCATTTCACAAAAACAGATTGCGTGGGATCGAGAGTTTGGACATTTCCTATATCTTTGTTAATCAGGTCCATGATGACGGTCTCCATAACTTTACATATCAGACTCATCAGGCTAATGGGGTGATAATTTCCTGGGTCTGTGGTCGCTCTGCCTTTAGGGAGAGGGATGACTGTAGCAGTGCACCATTTGGTAGGGACAAAGCCTGAACAGAGCACACAGTTGTGGTGCCAGTTCGCTTTGTAGTTCATATAGAACACAGCCAGGGATATTACCAGGTCCCATGGAAGCTGTATTCTTGGCCTTCGACAATGCAGCTTTAACCTGTGCTGCAGTAATGCTGGGTACTTGGCATTCTTCTGGTATTGTGATTGGTCTTTTAATGGGGAGAGATGGGTAAAGTTGGCACTGAAAATGTCAGCCAGTATGTTGGCGATATCTGTTGGCTCAGTATAGGAGGTACCATTGTGCAATAACTCAGAGCAAATCTGGGTATTGCCGTGGAGATTCATGATATAACTATAGAAGGCTTTGTGATTGTTTTTAGTGTCTGCCACAATTTTGCCTTCATAGCTGGCTTTAGAGGATTTGATGAGGGATCTCAACTTTTTGTTGAGGTTAATAAGGGAGTTTTTTTCCAGTCTTGAGACTTCACATTTTTCTGCAACAGTTTCTTCCTTCTGTTGTAGAGTTTATTATTGGCAGGGGACCACCAGGGTGGCTTCCTTTTTGAGAAAATCATCTTTATTCTGTTGGGTATGGCTAGTTCCATGCATTTATGTACATGCTCGTACAGTGCATTGGTGTGTGATTCGGCAGTTATGCAGCTATTTTCCATTGGCATGGATGCCGTGAAGTTAGCAACCTCTATATTTAGGGGCCCAAAGTCACCTTTTGAGAAGTTTTTCAAGGTGGTTACCTTTGCAGGGTGTGTGGGTGAGATGTGGATTTCCATGGTGATTAGTTTATGGTCAGATCTGACCAGGGAGGGATTGACTACTGGTGTAGAGCTACAGTCACCCATGTTAGTAATAACCAGATCAAGGATGTTGTTTCCTCTAGTGGAGGTCATTTTAATAAACAAATTGAACAGCAGACAAGCGGAAAGCAGTTATTTTAACAGAACAGAGAAAGAGAGAATACTGTCTTGACTGCTTCCTGCAGCTACTTCGTTTGTGCAGTTTGAAATTTTCTTCTTGGCGTGTTTCCTCTAGTGGGAGTCAGAATGAGTTGGTCCAGGGCATTGGAATTGATTAATTCCAGGAAGCATTGGGCCAGTGTATTGGTGCTTGAGTAGTTTTCCCAATTGATGGAGGAGTAGTTGAAGTCTCCTAGTATGAGAGTGTTGGATTGGACATTGATAGATTCCAAGGTGCTTAGAAACATGGAGTGAGAGTCTAGGGACCTGGTTGGGGACTATAGCAGGCTATGACCTGAATTGCCACCTTACCCAATGTTAGTTGTACCTGAAGCATCTCAGATGCACTATGCTGGGCTACTAGTCTGGAGGTGTGCATATCCTTTATAAATATGGAGACACCACTGCCTTTGGAGCTACAGTCCATGTTTTGGTGACAAAAGTTGTGGAATGAGTTATAGCCTGGTAGTGCAGGGGTGCTTTCTGCCACTTTAAACCAGGTCTCTGTTACAGCACAAATGTTGATGTTCTCCATTTTGAGTGCTTTGAGTGAGTGCATCTTGAGATTTAGACTTCCGCGGTGGTGGTGCTGCGGTAGCATTGTCACCTCACAGTAAGACGCTGTCCGGTTTGATTCTCAGCTAGAGCGTCTTCTGCATGGAGACATGTGTGAATGGGCATACCTTCGTTGAAGGTTGTGCATCAGGGCTGGTAACTCGGCATGTAAAAATCAACTACCAATCATTAGCGGACCGGAGTTCCACTGTGGCGAGCCCTAACCGGGAAAAGCCGAAAGACACAACAACAACAAGCTTTGAGCAGCATGACCCTCAGATTGCATTTATTTATAGCTACAGATGTAATTTGGTTTTTGGAACACTACCTAAAAAAGGCACTATAGGGGTGGCAAGAGCCTTAGTCAGTACCCAGAAACCCAGGAGTGACAGACACAGGCCATTTCTGGCAAAGCAACGAGGTCTGTCAATCATGTCATCCCAAACAGACAGATACTGGATCCACTTAGAATGACACCAGAAACTTAGCCAATCGCTGAAGTCAATCATTTTTTGTTTGTACTGCAGTATCATTCTGAGTGATGGTAGGATACTGCTCAGAGCTAGGGTAATACCTGCCCAGGCTACATAATCCAAAAGCTCCACCATGTCTTTTTTCATTAATCCAGGGAGGTGCATCTCAGGTCATTCACATCTACATGGACAATGACAGAGTCATACTTGTACTTGTAGTGGAGTGACCTGAGTGATTGTGTTATGTGTCGGATTCTGGCACCTGATAGACAGCGAACTCTTACCTTCTCCTTATTCAACCTTGTGAGTGGGACAACTATGTGCCTCACTATTGAGTCACCTATGATTAGAGTATTGGGCAAGGTGTTTAGCCTTAGGGGCTTAGGTTGATGGGCACACTGTAGAGGTGAGCTATGTGTCCTATGGTTTGTGCTGTGCTGTGGTGGTTGAGGGCATTTCTGTCTTGGAGGTCTCTGCTATTTGGGTACATTTCTATTGAGAGCCTCTGTGAAGGTGGGTGTGTGGTTTGTGTTTTTATGTGAAAGATGTGATAGTGGGTGTTCTGGAGGGCTATGTGTTCCATGTGGTGTGGTGCAGGTGTTGACCATCTCCTCTTGACCAGCTAGTCTGGTCTTGGCTGGAGAGTGCGTAGCTTCCAATTTGGTGATATAAGTGCCTCTCTCACAAGTCTGAGTGTTGGGAGGTAAGAGGAGAGGGTTGCCTATGTACATGAGGCAGCTGCTAAACTGCCTCAGAATGCCCAAGTGCACCAGGTTAATAGGAGAAAGCACAGTGAACTGCCATTTAATCATGCCAGGAGAGGTGGTCATAACTACTAAGTACTGGAACTATTTCTGTGAAGAACAACTAGTGCTGATGGCACTTAGGTGTGCTACTATAATTGCTACAAAAACCTGTTGAAGTGCAAAGTGATTAAACTATCTGAAGTACAAGAGAGAAAGAACTAGCAAGATCTAAGGGAAAAACTGAAGAGCAGACTTTCTGGCACCAATAATAGTTTACCTCAGCTCAGAACCACCTGGTAGAGCTAAAACAAACGTAAACCAACACAAAGCAGGCTTTTAAACCAGAAAGTTGAAAGGGATAGAAAAACAGCTAATAAACTACAATTTCTGGGCCAGAAATCACTCCTCTTGTGGTAGGTAGGCTACCTAGTGCTTACCACTCCCACTGATAAGCTAGAAGGCTTCCCTCCAACATAGAAAGGCTTGGAGGGCTCAGAAGCTTACAGACAGTCCTGGATACAGTAAATCTGTATTTGGACTAGACTAGTTACAGGAAAGGCTGGAAACAAGTGCAAACATGGGTTTTAAACCAGAAAGTTGAAAGGGATGGAAAACTTACCCAAATGGCCAATAAACTAAAATGTATGGGCCAAAAAACACTCCTATTGTGGTAGATAGGTTACCTAGTGCTTACCACTCCCACTGATAAGCTAGAAGGCTTCCCTCCAACACAGAAAGGCTTGGGGGTGGCTCAAAAGCTTACAAAGAGTTCTGGATACAGCAAATCTGTATCTGGATAAGACTAGTTACAGGAAAGGTGGGAAACAAGCTTAGAACTTTTTTTTTGTTTATTTTTGTTTTTTTTTACAGAACAGCAGCTAAAACAACAGTAAAAACAATTTAAATGCAGTGCAAGCTAGCATACTTGAGTGAATGAGTGTGTAGCAATATTAAAGCACATGCAGTTTAAATAAATGCAATTAAATTAAAAACAACTAAAAACAAGTGCAGAAAGCAGTATATTAGGAAAAAATCAAAATGGAGGCACTTAGTGTATCTCTTTCTCCTTCCTGATGCTCTTGCAGTCTGCAGGATGCCAAAACTGGTTCCACAGAGCTTAAACAAGTGCAAACCCATGCAACCATGGGCTTTTAAACCAGAAAGTTGAAAGAGATGGAAAAACTGTCCAAACAGCCAATAAACTATAACATCTGGGCCAGAAACCACTCCTCTTGTGGTATATAGGCTACCTAGTGCTTACCACTCCCACTGATAAGCTAGAAGGCTTCCCTCCAACACAGAAAGGCTTGGGAGGGCTCAAAAGCTTACAAACAGTCCTGGATACAGCAAATCTGTATCTGGACTAGACTAGTTACAGGAAAGGCGGGAAACAAGCTTAGAACTTTTTTTTTTGTTTTTTATAGAAAAGCTGCAAAAACAGCAGTAAAAATAATAGCCCTGAGTAATTCCTTGAACTTTTTTACTTTCTCTTCACTCAGTTTCAGATCTTCAGCCTAGTCTCTTTTATTCTTAGAACCTTCTCTGACCCCTGCTTGCAGCTGATTGTGGCAACCAATGATTTATACTGTGGGTGGACTGTTTCACTGGGGATGACTTTGCAATCACTGATTCTACCCTTACTCGGAGGAGGTCTATCTGAGTTACATGTTGGCAACTCTTGGATGTGATCTTGTGATTGTCTGTCTTTACCATGTGTTGGCTGCTATCAAGTCATTTGCCAGATGGAAGTCTAGAATGGCCTCTCCTTCTTTATTTCCTGTTGTCCCACCCATGCGGACACAGGCAGTCCTCATATCCTGTGTATTGAATAAATTCCACAAAAAAAAAAAATCACAAAAACCAGCTCCAGCACTCACAGAAATAAAAATTCAATAGTTTATTGAGGCAAAATGATTCAGCAAACCATGGTATCACTGATAAAAATTGCCTTTTCAATGCTTTATGACCAACTGAACAAGCACCTGCATTTTAAAGCAATAGCATGCCACATGATTAATGTCAATGGTCACAGCAAGAAAAAAATTATTTTTTCACTTGTTCTGCCTCAAAGAACCTAGTAGCAAGGCATGCACATGAAACCTTAGAAATGTAACCACTTTAAACCCACCATAAATGAAAACAAAAGTAAAACTTTTTTTACTCCCCTTCTTTCTTAAAGGAACCACGTGACAGGGTATACTCATGGAATATTAGAAAAACATTTTAAACATTTTAAACAAAATAAAAATAATTACACAGTGGTGCACTTCTAAAGATTCCCACATCACACCCAACAAACTCATATTCCTTATTTGCTAATAAAGCTGCAATCACCATGCATATCTTTTTCCAGAGCTCTGATTATTTTTGTTTGTTACCCAGGTAAAACCATTGAACCTGAGTGCTCCTGGGTTACCCCTGAAAAGATACTCCCAGGTTCAATGGTTTTTACTGTGTTATTTTAGAATTAAAGGAAAAGTGCTACAACTAATAGTATATGCATGCACATTAGTAAATGAGAGAGCAAGATTATTTGAAGAATCAAAAAAAGTGTTACAGTTAGTACAGGAGATTTTAATTGCAATTTAATGAAAAATGGCAGGAAAAAGTATGATAAGATATTAAAGTATGTAGTGATGTGATGAAATTTTGTAAGTTAAGGCTAGGCCAAAATAGAAAATATAGATGTGCAGGAGTGAGATTCCTGTTCAGTATAAATCACACAGAAACACACACACACACACACACACACACACACACACACACACACACACACACACACACACACACACACACACACACACACACACACACACACACACACACACACACACACACACACACACACACACACACACACACACACACACACACTCACTCACTCTGTAACTCTTAACTGCCTTAGCTACTAGGATTTTCCATTGACAAAATGGGACACTTAGGTATATGACAGACATTGCAAGAACCTGGCTCTTGGTTATTTATTAAATCTCTCAATACCATGTTTCTGCATGTGGATGAGCATGACTGATACCCCAGGAATGCAGAACAGATCATTAACACTATGCATGACTTCAGTATAATATTCTATAACTTTGCTCATTTTCTTAAAATACTGAGTGCCATAGACTGCTCACATGTCACAGAGATATGTGAACTGAAAACTATAACTTTCTTTAAACTGCCAGATTGCTCATATATCACATAGATATGTGCACCAGAAATTACATCATTCCTTGAACTCTCAGGTAATATGCAATGCACAGGTTATTGGTGAGAAGGGATGTTTTCCAAGTACTCTGGGGGAAGTTTTATGTACTGAATCGTTTAATGTTTGTGGCATCAGTCTTGTGTGTTATAGAGGATAAATATCCTTTTTACAGATCTGCCATTATGTTATGCACATGAATTTCATTTCACAATCTTTAGTAATGTTGTATAAATCATGAAAACAATGGCATCAAAACATTTTAAATGCAGTTTATTCATTTTTGCAGTTTTCTGTTTGGACATTTGCCTATCTTTGATAAACTAACAGACGAACAGAAAAACACACATGAAGTGTTTTTGCAATGGTAAGTTATCATTCTGCATATTAAACATTTTGTAAACAGTAGCATAAGGTATTAATAGCTCTGAATTTCAGAGGTAGTACTTTTACTGACATAAGAAAAGGGCAATTTAAATGAATATTATATTACTTGCATAGTGTTTTGCCTTTCAAATTATAAATATTACAAAACTGCATTTAAGTAGAGAAGGCTTAAAAGCAGCCATTTATGTGTGATACAAGAAAGTGAGGCAAATAAATAACACTGGTTTATATACAGCCAGGGGATGAGCGGTCTACCAACTGTAAGATTTTTGCATGTCTATTTATGAATGTGCAGGATCAGTGTAGTTTGGCATGGTTTGTTCAAACCCTGGATATACCATTTATTAATGACTGCCTTCCTATCCTCTGTTTCCCATCATTGTCAACACTATCTCTATCCCTTTTGTTACTGACACACAAATCTTTGGAGTGAGTAGATACCTGCAGTGTTAATACCAGGTTGCTTTATTTTTAGTGTGTTATTTTTGTGTTTGTGAGTGCTGTAATTTCCTTTACTTTTTACTATTTATTCCATTTAGGTTGCTCACTGTGAGTCATTTCTTTCTTTCTGCTTTTCATTTAGCGTACCTTTTCCAATCTTTACTGGGCTGAGGTATGCCTGTTCCAGGGACCTAATTATGGCCTGCAACTTGAATATGCCATGTCTTTGGAAACAGTCTGCCAATTCATGTGAAACATTCAAAAGGAACCTGAACGAATGGATGGGGCACCATAAATTCTTACTGGGGATAGTGCCCACAACCCTCCTGGATATGGGCAGTCATTATTAAATACATTCATGGGAATTGACTAGCGTATCTATGGTATTACATTGGGATGAAATGGCTAGGCTTGAAATGATCTCCAGGCCAGTAGCCTAGTAACCTCCTATGATCCTATGATGAAAAGAACACAATATCAGCAAGTCAATTCAATCAAACAGCAGTACTTTAGTTTTGAAGGACCTAGTGAATCCAAGCAGTCTTCCCTGCTATGATAGAAGTTCCTTAGACCCAGTTTGTGTTTATATCATGTAGACTAACACTCTGCACATGTGGAATATGTAAATCAGGTGTCAGCTTATTAAAATTCCTAAATCACTCATTCTGCTCAAGGTGTGAGGCAGGTAAATATGGTGTGAGGATCAAAATGGTGCCATGCACATACTCTAGCAGAACAAAAGTGAGTATTCCTAACTGTAACTAGTTAATGTCTTGCAAGTGTGAATCATTAGCAATAGTGCACAACTAGTTAAGTCTTTAACACTCCTGCTACTTGGATGTACACTTAACAAATGATTTTTAAAACACACCGACTGTTAGTAATACACCAACTGTTAGTAATACTCACAAAAGAAAGGGAAGAGCACACTCTTGCATGGCAGACATTTGCTTGTAAACCTCAGGCAACAGTTAACATCAGTGTATCTGCACTATGGTAGTGGGGGTAACATTACAATGGGCAGACAGTTCAAGGAACCCACAGGCTTCAGGCATTACACTTCTACAACAGTGTCTTGAAGATGAGAGTCATTCTGTTGTCTATTCCTGCTCTTTAGGACTTTTTTGCCACCAGAGTAATTTCCAGCCATTCTGACAGCATGGTGCTAATCTGGTGCATTAACAAACAAGGAACGACTAAGAGCAATTTGCTTTTTTCCGTTATGCAGTGAAGTCATGTAGGTGGTTGGAATGATTTACCGCAGTAAAGCCCATTACTTGGAACACAGTTTGTTAGAAGACATGCTAACTTGTAGCCTTCTTATACTCCACAAGTGGTAATGTATTCCAGCAGGAATCAAGAAAATCATTTACTACTGGGGTTTCCTGATGTGAGGCATTTTTGCTTCTCCAGGCAACAACAAGGGTTTTAAATTATGTTTACCCACAATACCTCTTGGATTTCAGGTGAAGGATGCCCTAGCTAACTCATGACATAGCAGACTTTTCTATGCTCTTCTTCCTTATCATCTTATGATGAAGTTCATCCACAAATCCAGCTTACTAAGGGCCAGAGTCATTCTGATTGCTCCTTTCTGACTGAAACAGACTTGATTGCTCTTCTTCAGCATTGCCATCTTTAGATCCCATTAATACTCTGAACTCTCAAGATGCTCATACACTTCCAAGAAGCCTTTCCCAGACTTTCATCTTGAAACTAACCACATGGCTGCACCAATTCCAGTAACAGCTAAGCTGCATGATTCAGCTGGGATGATCTCTATGACCTTGTCTATCCAGGGACTGCTTCTGAAAACATATTGGAAGAAGTGAACTTGATTTCTGTTTTGACTATCAGAAGAGTTTGGATTGCTCCTGTGCCTCACTTCTGCAAATCTTGTGCTGTTTATCAGAAATCTTTGATTTCAGTATTGGCTTTTTTGTTAAAGTGCATATGGTGTCCATCTCCAGTTTTTGTTCTGGCTATGGTCTGCCTTCTCTTATTTACCATCATTAAAAGTTTGGAAGGTCCTGCTCTCAACCTTTTAGGTCAGGAATCAGGGGAATCAGGGACAAAACTAAAAAAAAATGTGGGTCAAATACCCAAAATCAGGGATGGATTTTAAATATTTCTTGTATATACTTGGAAATCAAAGCTGGCAACTCGGCATGTAAAAATCTACTGCAAATCATTAGCGGACCGGAGTTCCACTGTGGCGACCCCTAACCGGGAAAAGCTGAAAGACACAACAACTTGTATATACTTGGAAAACTGCTACAGTATAAGGTCTTCCATTAAGCATACATTTTCTGAAAAAGATGATGTCTGAAACTCAAATGGCTGTTATTATTTTGTGACAGCAATCCTCAGCAATTTGACATGAATCATGAATTTTATGAGGAACAGAAGGAAAATCAAGGAAATTCTGTGAAATCAGGGACTGGTTATGGTTATGGTTCCAACTTAGGCCATCACTGAGGGACTCAACTCCACCATGGGGCATTTATTGTTGAGAAATTGACTCTCCACAGCTCCTTCCCATAGCCTGACACACACACACATGTATATATATATATATATATATATATATATATATATATATATATATATATATATACATACATGCAAATATTTCAGGCATAGACAATAATGTCCTTCTAGCCTGCCAAAATACCAGAACAAAAAACAAAAATGCTCCAACGTCAAGCACAGAACTTTATTAAAGCAAAGCTTTCGGGTAACAACCCTTTCTCAATGCTAATACAACTACACAGAATAATCATCCCTTAAATAAAATCAAATAAGCATCACATGACCACAGCCAGCATATCACATGATGCTACTTCTTAAAATTGTTTAAAACACATTCAATGTTCTGTTGTATTTTTACTAAAACGGGTTTAATACTTGCAGTATTATTGAGACCAGGTTCAGACTCTGCAAACAGTCTAATGATCCGTTCATACTCTTTGTTTTCAAGGTAATTATTTAAATCACCCCCTCTGGACCCTTTTATTACTGCATCTATTACCCTAAATTTAAAACAGTGGTCCTCACCCTTACTTATAATATGCCTGCTTAAAGCATTTTTATCATTCTTCCTTTTTCTATACAACTTATGTTCAATAATACATTCTGTCAGCCTTCTAGTGGTCTTCCCCACATAAAATGAAAAAGGTTTTACACATGTGGCAAGATAAACCACATTGCTAGTATTACAGTTGGCTGAGATAGGAAATGTATATTACTTATTAGTTACAGGGTGAGTGAACACACTACTATTATCTACTAAAATATAATTGCAACAACTACAGTTCATACACTTAAAAGTTCCATGTTTCATAGCTATTTGTTGCTTAGTTGGAGCATTTAAGTCCTTATAACACAGCCTTCTATTGTCTCAGGGAGGGGTTGGGTAACTTAGCCGATATCTGTATATCTGCAGAAGAGGTTGGGTTTGTTTTTGCAATTATGTCCAAATGTAGTTAAAGATACTTCAGATTTTTTGAAAAAAACTAAAGGAATGGCATGTTAAAAGAAGTTCAGAGGGGGATACTTATTATTTGTATGTAACAATGGATATTACCTCACTGTTTACCGTAATCCCGAATGAACATGGGCTTGAAGCCATACGGGAGTTTCTTAATAATGAAATATGTATGTCAGCAAATGAAATAGAGAACATCTGTTTACTGCTTGACCTTGTCTTAACAAAAGATGTGTTCCTTTTTGATAATGAGCTATGTCTACAGCAGGCGGGGATGGCCATGGGGACATCAGTGGCCAACACATATGCCAATCTAGTACTTTATTAATGGGAAAAGAAGTTTATATATAGTGATAGACATGTCTTGAATAAAAAAGATGAATTTTATCAAAGGTTAGTAGTTGATTTTTTTTTTGTCTGGAAGGGGAGATTGGACAAGTATGTTTTTTTATCTATGTACAACAGATTTTCTCAAATTTAAGATGACATACTCTGAAAAATTACAGTATTTCTGAATGTGCATTTGGAGAAAAAGCTAAATAGAATTGAGACCAGTATTCATAAAAAGGAAGTGCATGCTTGTCGCTATGTGCATAGGCAAAGCATGCATGCACCCCCATGTGTTCTCAGGAATAATGAAAGCCCAGTTGAGTAGGGTCAGTAAACCAAATATGGATGATCTGAGGTTTAATGAGCAGTTAAATGAAATGGTTAATGAATTTATAAATAGTGGGTATAACCGGGCAGACGTTCTTAGAGTTTGTGAAGGGGTGAAAATGGATAGGAAAGTCTCCCTGCCGCCTACATTTTTGAGGGGAGCAGAGCAGGTTGTACAAAAGAAAATTCAGCCTAGTAAAATTAGATGTATAACTACCTTCAATGTGAGAAGTACTGACATAAAAAAAATTATACAAAAAAAAAATGGACTATTTTATTGTCCTTACCTGAGTTGCAGACCATTTTGGATAAATTGTCAGAGATCTTGATACCTTTGTAGACTATTTCTTGACCTATTCATAGTGATATTAGTCAAGAAATCCTGTTATCAAGCCTATTAATAACTAAAGGTATTTCCTCCAGGTCAAAAGAAGTTAGCATTCCTCTGTTCTCTGCCGATCAGAACTAGTATAGATAGTCTTGTCCCTTAATTATGGATTTATCTAAACACATCACATCATATAACTTGAAAGATCTTAGAGGTCCCTAATTAAAAAGATCATCGCACTCAAACTAAAGACCCTCAGCTACCAAGACAGGCTTGAATATCTGCAGTTATATTCTGTCTCTTTTAAACTTTTGTTTTGGGATTATGTGTTGGATTCCATGTTGTTATGACCCAACACTCCTTGATCTATTCTATTGATCTTCTACACCTCCAAAAAACAAATACCTCAACAAAAACTCAGACTGAAGACACGTTTGTATGTTATCAAATAAATGAGACACAGCGGGGGAATGTTTATCACTCAGTACTTCCTCCATATCTATAATAATCCTCCATTACATATAGACCAGAGTAATACTCTTGCTTCCTTTAAGGCAAGCCTTGGCAATCGTATGGTTGTTTGTGAATTTGCCACTGACCTGACATATTCCTCCCTCCTGGAGGCAGGTAGTAGCTTATGAAGATCCTGTTAGGGTGGATATTGACAAGGTGATTATTGTCCTTGTACTGACTTTGCCTTGTAAAACCTATGAATCTTGAAAAGTCAGTACACTTTATTCATTCATTTAAAATAGAAACAGAGAATGTATTTTGCCATAAAATGTGCAAAACAGTAATAGTTTTCCAGTATTTCCCATACTGCTGAAGTCTAATTTTACAGATGATTACAAGTGCAGCTGTCCTAAGGATACTGGTTAAGACACATAAGCAAATATTTCATTCTATAGTTATATATCCTTACATATCTTTAGAAGACTAGAAGCGGATCTGACATTTTTTTGCAACTCAGGAGCTCATTCCATGACTGCTGATATAATTGCAAAAATTCTGTAAGCATTAAATTTACTGGGGCATATGGTGGGGGAAAATTGTAATCATCATCAACCTTACTTTTTTTTTCATCATCTTCATCACCATCATAATGTTTATCATCATCATGACTGCATTCCTTTTGTTCTGTTTCTCAGTGACTGTTTTTGTTATTGTTCAAATTTATAAGCCATTTTATGCATGCTTGAGGTAAGTGAAACTCAAAGCTAATAACTATGTATGTAACTAGTTCACTACTGCGTATTTATGTAATTTCTTTTTGTTTGTGTATATAGTGCTACATGCATATTGTTGCCATTTGGCCAGACATTGACTGAAAGCAGTCCACTGTTTAGAAGCAGTTAATTTATCCAGTTAACAAAGGAAATAAATAAATAAGTACATAAATACATTACAGAATACATTACAGACTAAAACATAATGTAGTCTTAATTATTAAGGGAATTCACTAATGTAGCATAATGTATGCGCATACTTTGCTGAAGCTCTTCTTGATTCAACAGCCACCCCAACATGGTATTGCATGGTTCTGTAGTACAAAAATGTGCAGCACCATGAAGGGCTGACCCTGCAGCTATGCTGAATACTAATGAAACATTTTGGGGGAAAGGCAAATGCTAATTAGCCCTGTGCTCTCTCCCTGCAACTCTACACAGCCATGCAATTCAAGGAATATCTCAGCTGTGCAGATCAACATGGTTGCTCTCACCACTTTGTCATCTTGAACATAGCCGAAAGGCCATGTTTAACTACATACCATGACTGTGGTATGGCGATTGGGAGTGGTGGAATGCACTGGACCACTAAGGATTACTTTACATGGCAGTCTCATGCTGGCAGAAATGGCCTTATGGGGTATGGGATACACTAGACCACCAATTATTACTCTTAAAACAGCCATATTAACACCAATGACAGTGCAAGGATCAGGGGCGGGGGAATACATTAGACAACTACCGATTACTGTTAATACTGGTACCAATGGCAGTATGGGGATCAGAGGGTTGTGAGATACACTAAACAGATAGGGTCTAATAGATATGTACTGTAATGACACTTCAACTCTTATGGGGTTGGGGGAACCACAGGATGGCAGATAGGTTAGGAGCAGGTACAGGGACTGTGGTGTGTGTGTGTGTGTGTGTGTGTGTGTGTGTGTGTGTGTGTGTGTGTGTGTGTGTGTGTGGCGCGCGTGTGTGTGTGTGTGTGTGTGTGTGTGTGTGTGTGTGTGTGTGTGTTGGAGAGTGAGTTGGGGGATAATGATGCTGTCTATATGCGCATCACTTTACTACCATGGTGTTCTGATCAGCAATGATCTGCACTCTGGTAGTAAATGTGATTCAAAGACATGTAAATTAGCTGCTAATGAGGGCTTACCTCACTGCATCTAACATGTCTCCAAATTGCAACTTGGTACATTCTGGAAGAAGGGTCTTTTTAGCATGATCCTGGTCCTTTAATGAATCCCTGGATAAATTTATATTTTACCTTTAACAATTGTATATAACATCACTGAGAGGCTACAATTGTAAATATTCTTGTTTCAGCTCATGGGTAGTCTACTCTTTTCCCACAAGTGGTGTGGTCTATATAGGTTCATAGGTTCAAAGGTTGGTACAAGGCTATCAGCCCTAGGGCCTATGCAAGCCTAGCTATAACAATTCCCTGGATATTCCTTCCCACACTATTTACTTCTCCAGGCCTCTGTCTAGCAGGGCAACTGACATGATCCCCGGGGTGAATTTCCTATCTCCCATCCAATCATCAAGGTTCCTTTTGAAGAGGGCCAATGAGGCGCTCTGCTTGATATGTATGGGCAGTCTATTCCAGAGTATGGGGAGTCTCTGGGTCAGGAACCTATCCCTCCAGCATGTTTTGTTCATTGTGATGACAAGGTTTAGATCCCTGGAGCGTGTGGCTCTGAGAGATTGGGATTTCTTTAAGTGGAGCATGTCCAAGAGCTTAGGGTTTGACATTGCCTTGTATGTTAAGCAGAGATCACCTCTGAGTAGATGATATGCCACAGAGTATAGCTGGAGTTTTTTTAGATGGTCAGTATATGGCATCTGCTTTAGGCCTGTGATTCTTTTAGTGAGGTATTTCTGTGGCCTTTCCAGCTGTTGCAGATGTCTTAAGAGGTACATACCAAATGGGGCATTATACTCTATAATGGGTCTAATGAGGGATGAGTACAGTGGGACAATGACCTCCTTTTTTCTGGATGAAAAGCCCTTAGTGATGAGGTGTGCCACATAGAAGGATTTTCTGACTATTGTGGCAATGTGGTTATTGAAAGTGAGACCACTGTCCACCTGTGTCCCTAAGTCTCTCATCACACTTTCAATGTTTAGTGTCCTGCCACCTATGTGGTAATTCATGGGTACGTGTTTTTTTCCAAAGGGGATAACTATACATTTCTTGGCATTAAGCTTGAGCCCATGGCTCTGGCACCAGGCATCTGTTTCTGTAAGGCCCTTTTGTTGAATATCCACATCATTTGGGGATTCAGTAATGGCTCCCAGTTTGCAGTCATCTGCAAACTTTGTTGGCCAGAGTCCCTTAATGTTGGCCTGTACTTCAGAGAAGTAGATGCCAAACAAGAGTGGTCCCAGGACTGAACCTTGAGGTACTTCACTTGTCACTTGTCTGGAGTTGGATTTGGAGTTGGTTACTTTTACTGTCTGGGTTCTGTCAGTAAGCCAGTTAGCAACTCATCGAGTGATGTAGGGATTTATGCCCAGCTTAGTAAGTTTATCTATGATTCCAGAGTGGGGGATGGTGTCAAAGGCCTTGGCGAGGTCCATATAGGCTGTGTGGACTGCCTTACCCTCGTCCACAGCTCTGGAGACTGATTCAAAGAAGACAATCAGATTCAGGAGACAAGATCGGCCCTTCACAAACCAAAACTGGGTGGGGTCCAATGTTTGAAGGTTGCCAATGTCTTTGTTTATAAGTTCCATGATAATGCGTTCCATGCCCTTGCAAATCAGGCTTGTCAGATTTATGGGACGGTAGTTCCCGGGATCCAAGGTGGATCCTCCCTTGTGGAGTGGGATCACTGTAGCTGTGCGCCACTCAGTGGGCACGAAGCCTGAAGTGAGGCTATGATTAAACATGACACTTGGGTGAGGTGCCAGTTCATTTTGTAGTTCATGTAGTACACAGCCTGGGGTGTCATCTGGTCCCATGGATGCTGTATTCTTAGCTTTGGAGAGTGCGGTTTCTACCTGTGTGGCCGTGATTATCGGAAGTTGGCAATCTTGTGGTATTGAGATGGGCCCTTTAAAGGATGAGAGTGGGGTGAAGTTGGCACTAAATCAATCTGCCAGGATATTAGCAATACCCTTGGGATCAGTATATTTAATGCCATTCTGTTGTAACTCAGAGCAGATCTGAGCATTGCCATTTAGATTCTTCACATAAATATAGAATGCCTTGTGGTTGTCTTTGGAATCTTTGGCGATTTTATTTTCATAACTAGCTTTTGAGGATTTTATGAGGGATCTCAGCTTCTTACTGAGGCTGGTGAAGGAGTTTTTTGCATCCTGGGATTTTCCTCTTTTTTGCAACAGTTTCTTCCTTCTGTTGTATAGTTTGTTTATATTAGGGGACCACCAGATTGGCTTCCTTTTTTTGGAGAAGAGCATCTTGGTTCTATTTGGGATGGTACGATTCATGCACGAGTGGATGTGCTCGTACAGTGCCTTAGTGTAGGATTCTGCAGTCGAACTTCCAGATCCCATCTGCGTGGGTGTTGTGAAGTTTGTCACTTCTGACTTCAGTAGTTTGAAGTTGGCTTTGGAGAAGTTTTTTAAGGAGGTTTCCTTACTGGGGGGTGGGGTGGGATGAGGATGCCAAGGGTGATTTGCTTATGGTCAGACCTGGCCAATGAGGGGGTGACCACTGGTGTGGTGCATCTATCTCCCATGTTGGTAATGACCAGGTGTAGGATATTGGAGCCCCTGTTGGGACAATGGATTAGTTGATCCAGGGCATTGGAATTTATGTATTCCAAGAACCATAGGAAAAGGAGTTGGTACCTGAGCAGTTTTTCCAATTAATGGCAGGGTAGTTGAAATCACCCAGTATTAGGGTGTTTGGTTGTATCTTAATATTTCCCAGTATCTTTAGAGAGGTGTAGTGAGAATCTTGGGGCATGGTTGGGGATCTGTAGCAAGCTACAATTTGGATTGCAGTCTAACCTAGTGTTAGTTGCACCTGGAGAATTTCAGATGCATTTTGTTAGGCAACTAGCCTGGAGGTGTGAATATCCTTGGTGAATATGGACACTCCTCCACCTTTAGTGTTTCGGTCCTGGTTTTGTGCCGGAAAAGTGTGGTAAGAATTGTAGCCTGGTATTGCAGGGGTGCTCTCTGGAGCCTTGAACCAGGTCTCAGTTACTGCACAGATATCGATGTTCTCCATTTTTAGGAGTGCCGAGAGAGAGTGCATTTTGAGGTTTAGACTTCTAGCATTGAGTAGCATTACCTTCAGATTTTGCCTGCTTCTATCTGTTACAGTGGTGGTTTTATCCTTTGAACCTTGCCTAAAAAAGGCACTATAGGGGTGGCAAGAGCTTTAGCCAGTAACCTGAATCCCAGGGGTGACAGGTGCAGACCATCTCTGGCAAAGCATCGTGGTTTGTCGATCATGTCTTTCCAGGCAGACAAATACTGGATCCCCTTTGAATAACACCAGAAGCTTAACCAATTGTTGAAGTCAATCATTTTGTCCTTATACTGTGGTATCATGCTGGGCTAGGATCATACCTGCCTGGGTCACATGATCCAAGAGCTCTTCCATATCTCTTTTCATGTAGTCCAGGGATGCACATCTCAAGTCATTCACTCCAACATGGACAATGACAGAGTCGTATTTGTAATTGTTGTGGAGTGTCTTGAGTGCATGCGTTATGTGGCAGATCCTGGCATCCGACAGGCAGCTGACTGTAATTTTTTCCTTGTTCAGTCTGGTGAGTGGGACATCAGTGTGCCTGACTATAGAGTCACCTATGACTAAAGTGTTGGGTACATTGTCTTGTCTTAGGGGCTGTTGTTGGTTGGCACACTGGTGCTGTGAGCTATGTGTTCCTTTGGTTGTGACTGGTATTTGTTTGCTTTTCGGCTTCGGAGGTCCTTGTTGCTTGGGCAGGTTAATGTTAAGGGCCTCCACATATGTGGGTTTAGTGTTGCTATGTGTGGGTGTTGATGGTGTGGGTTTTGAAGGGCTATGAGTTGCTTGAGGTGTGATGCAGGTGTTAACCTTCTCCTCTTTACTGTCTAGCACAATCTTGGCCGGAGAGAGATTTTCTTCCAGTTTGGCTATGTAAGTGCAGCTCTCACAGGTTGTAGTGTTGGGTGGTAGGAGGAGAGGATTATCTGTGTACATGAGGCAGTTGCCGCAATGCTCCAGTATGCCCAGATTCACCAGGTGGACAGGAGAAATCACCAGTAGCTGACCCTTGGACATGCCTGTTTAGGTGCTTTTATGCAAAGTTTAAGAGCTGTTTTCCCTTACCTTTGCAAGGTACTTTGCAATTATAGGCTGTTTAGTGGCTATGATTAATTTCTCCTTATTGACAATGAGACCTGAGTGCTTGTATCTGTTTCAGGCTTCCTAGTGCTTTCCAGCAGGTTCTAGAGCTAGTGCTAGTCACAGGGGTTCAGATTTTAGTGCTACTACTGAGAAACCAGCTAGTTTTAAGGGAAAATTTGAAGAACAGACTTTCTGGCACCTGGAATACTTTAACTGTAGGCTCGCAATGCTGCACGATGTGAAAAATGTGCAAACGCACGCGTTTTTAAGCCAGAAAGATGAAAGGGATAGAAATCAGCCCAAAAGGCTAATAAAATTACAATTTCAGAGCTGGAAACCACTCCTCTAGTGTTAGATAGGCAGTACAATGCTCAGTAGTTCCACTGGTAGGCAGTAGGACTTCCCTCTACCAATCCAAAGTCTGGATAGCTCAGAGCACAGAAAATAAAGTCCTGAGACAAGGAAAGCTTGGGATATGGACTGGCTAGAAAAGGTGGGAAACGAGCAAATAAGGTAGTATTTTTTTTTTTGTTGAAACAGGCTAAACAATGCTATAATACAGTAAATAAACACAAAAAAGGCTAACACACTTGAGTGTGTAGTCCTAGATAGTAAATGCAATTAAGTCTCTACAAAATTAGCAATTTAAAATTTTTTTAATGAAGCAAGGCAAGTGCACAACTGAAAAACGATTTAAGAGGAAGCAGCACAGCAGAATAAGCAACTAGTCTACATATACAAAGAAGTCTATATATACAGAAAAGCAGCTAAAACATACAAACACTTCAGATGCAGTGCAACCTAGAGCACTTGAGTTGTAGCCATATTAAGGCAATTAGAGTTATATTAAATGCTCTGAAATATACTCTATATTGCCAAAATGTTTGAGAAGCACAGTCAGAACACAAGGAGATTCAGGCAAAAAAACATTTTTTTTGAAAGGGATAAAGGAGAAACAGAAGGCCTTATCAAATGTTCTCTCTGTATTAGGTAGAATGAGCTAATGACACTAGACTGGGAGGAGTGTCCCAGATCACATTTACAGTAGGGGTGGGCCACTGCAAAGCCACCAAGTATAACAGCAAGACACCAACTGGGAGGGAGGGAGTTGGGTGGGGACAAAAAAAAAATAACCTACAGATGGTAAGCACTAGAGAAAGCCACAAAATGAAAGTTTTTAAACAGATAAAGATTTGTAAAGATACAGAATGCTTTTAACTGGAAACAAATCAGTTACCCATGCAGATTAGTTAATAGCAATAAAATACACTCAAAAACTAAGCAGCAGGAAATAAAAGTGCTATATATAAATTGCTAGAAACAATAATCTGTATAAATAATAAAAAACAGGCTTATATATCTCAGCCAACAGTTGTAGTCAACACCTCTCATCCACTCTGCTCAGTGTGTATAGACAGAAACCCTATCAAAGTTAGGGCTTAAATATCAGAACAATAACTTTTTTTTTTTTTTTACAAAAACACAAAAGAACCAGCCCCCACTAGCCAGCAGACAATTAACACAATCTAGCCAAGGTAAAGAAAGGCTTCAGCTAAAAACAATAGCCTACAGACAGTAAGCACTAGAGAAACCACAAAATGAAAGTTTTTAAACAGATAAAGATTTGTAAAGCTACAGAATGCTTTTAACTGCAAACAAATTAGTCACCCGTGCAGATTAGTTAATAGCAATACAATACACTCAAAAACTAAGCAGCAGGCAATAAAACTGCAATATATAAATTGCTAGAAACAATAATCTGTATAAATAATAAAAAAAGGATACTTATATATCTCAAATAACAGTTGTAGTCAACACCTCTCATCCACTCTGCTCAGTGTATATAGACAGAAACCCTATGAAAGTTAGGGCTTAAATACCAGAACAACAACTTTTTTTTTTTTTACAAAAACACAAAAGAACCAGCCCCCACTAGCCAGCAGACAATTAACACAATCTAGCCAAGGTAAAGAAAGGCTTCAGCTAAAAACAATAGCCTACAGACAGTAAGAACTAGAGAAAGCCACAAAATGAAAGTTTTTAAACATATAAAGATTTGTAAAGATACAGAATGCTTTTAACTGCAAACAAATCAGTTACCCATGCATATTAGTTAACAGCAATACAATACACTCAAAAACTAAGCAGCATGCAATAAAAGTGCTATATATAAATTGCTAGAAACAATAATCTGTATAAATAATAAAAAAAAGGATACTTATATATCACAGCTAACAGTTGTAGTCAACACCTCTCATCCACTCTGCTCAGTGTGTATAGACAGAAACCCTATCAAAGTTAGGGCTTAAATACCAGAACAACAACTTTTTTTTTTTACAAAAACACAAAAGAACCAGCCCCCACTAGCCAGCAGACAATTAACACAATCTAGCCAAGGTAAAGAAAGGCTTCAGCTAAAAACAATAGCCTACAGACAGTAAGCACTAGAGAAAGCCACAAAATGAAAGTTTTTAAACAGATAAAGATTTGTAAAGATACAGAATGCTTTTAACTGGAAACAAATCAGTTACCCGTGCAGATTAGTTAATAGCAATAAAATACACTCAAAAACTAAGCAGCAGGCAATAAAAGTGCTATATATAAACTGCTAGAAACAATTCTTCTTCTTCTTTCGGCTTTTCCCAGTTATGGGTCGCCACAGCGGATCAACTGTCCGCTCATGATTGGCAGTGGAGTTTTACAGTGTCGAGTTGCCAGCCCGGCGCCCAACCTTCCACAGAAGGCACACACACACACACATGCACTTGCACCTAGGGCCAATTTAGAGTGTCCAATCCACCTGCAGCATGTCTTTGGGATGTGGGAGGAAACCGGAGCACCCGGAGGAAACCCACGCGACCACAGGGAAGACATGCAGACTCCGCACAGAAGGCACCCCAGCTGAGGATCGAACCGGAGAACCTCTTGCTGTGAGGTGACAATGCTAACCACTGCACCACCATGGTCGCCCCAAACTGCTAGAAACAATAATCTGTATAAATAATAAAAAAAACAGGATACTTATATATCTCAGCCAACAGTTGTAGTCAACACCTCTCATCCACTCTGCTCAGTGTGTATAGACAGAAACCCTATCAAAGTTAGGGCTTAAATACCAGAGCAACAACTTTTTTTTTTTTTTTTTTACAAAAACACAAAAGAACCAGCCCCTACTAGCCAGCAGACAATTAACACAATCTAGCCAAGGTAAAGAAAGGCATCAGCTAAAAACAATAGCCTACAGAGAGTAAGCACTAGAGAAAGCCACAAAATGAAAGTTTTTAAACAGATAAAGATTTGTAAAGATACAGAATCCTTTTAACTGCAAATAAATTAGTTACCGATGCAGATTAGTTAATAGCAATACAATACACTCAAAAACTAAGCAGCAGGCAATAAAAGTGCTATATATAAATTGCTAGAAACAATAATCTGTATAAATAATAAAAAAAGGATACTTATATATCTCAGCTAACAGTTGTAGTCAACACCTCTCATCCACTCTGCTCAGTGTGTATAGACAGAAACCCTATCAAAGTTAGGGCTTAAATACCAGAACAACAATTTTTTTTTTTTTTACAAAAAAAAAAAACAAAAGAACCAGCCCCCACTAGCCAGCAGACAATTAACACAAACTAGCCAAGGTAAAGAAAGGCTTCCGCTAATAACAATAGCCTACAGACAGTAAGCACTAGAGAAAGCCACAAAATGAAAGTTTTTAAACATATATAGATTTGTAAAGCTACAGAATGCTTTTAACTGCAAATAAATCAGTTACCCATGCAGATTAGTTAATAGCAATAAAATACACTCAAAAACTAAGCAGCAGGCAATTAAAGTGCTATATATAAATTTCTAGAAACAATAATCTGTATAAATAATAAAAAAAAAAAGATACTTATATATCTCAGCTAACAGTTGTAGTCAACACCTCTCATCCTCTCTGCTCAGTGTGTATAGACAGAAACCCTATCAAAGTTAGGGCTTAAATACCAGAACAGCAACTTTTTTTTTTTTTTTTTTTTTTTACAAAAACACAAAAGAACCAGCCCCCACTAGCCAGCAGACAATTAACACAATCTAGCCAAGGTAAAGAAAGGCTTCAGCTAAAAACAATAGCCTACAGAGAGTAAGCACTAGAGAAAGCCACAAAATGAAAGTTTTTAAACAGATAAAGCTTTGTAAAGATACAGAATGCTTTTAACTGCAAACAAATCAATTACCTGTGCAGATTAGTTAGTAGCAATAAAATACACTCAAAAACTAAGCAGCAGGCAATAAAAGTGCTATATATAAATTGCTAGAAACAATAATCTGTATAAATAATAAAAAAACAGGATACTTATATATCTCAGCTCACAGTTGTAGTCAACACCTCTCATCCACTCTGCTCAGTGTGTATAGACAGAAACCCTATCAAAGTTAGGGCTTAAATACCAGAACAACAACTTTTTTTTTTTTTTACAAAAACACAAAAGAACCAGCCCCCACTAGCCAGCAGACAATTAGCACAATCAAGCCAAGGTAAAGAAAGGCTTCAGCTAAAAACAATAGCCTAAGACAGTAAGCACTAGAGAAAGCCACAAAATGAAAGTTTTTAAACATATAAAGATTTGTAAAGATACAGAATGCTTTTAACTGCAAACAAATCAGTTATCCATGCAGATTAGTTAATAGCAATAAAATACACTCAAAAACTAAGCAGCAGGCAATAAAAGTGCTATATATAAATTGCTAGAAACAATAATCTGTATAAATAATAAAAAAGGATACTTATATATCTCAGCTAACAGTTGTAGTCAACACCTCTCATCCACTCTGCTCAGTGTGTATAGATATAGATATAAGATGGTGAAACACACATTGGCAAATACAGCTGTTAGTGGTCAAATCTTTGACTAGCCATAGGCTGGGGTTTGGATGCTGCATTATACATTGGACCCATTTCAAAGAGATGTAAAATTTTCTTGCTTCATTTTTAAATAAGTCCATTATATTTAGGAACTTACTGATGTCTTCCATACCCTCCATTAATATTGTCTGAATTTTCAGTGGAGGAATTGATTTAGAATTCCGCGATAAGCATGTTTGTTGACCCAGCTATGCACTCCCTGTTCACTTATATGCTCTCTACTTTATGCAGATGGATTATGGCATGAAAACACTTGTGTTTAGTACCTAGTACTTAAAGAGTGACATTTAAATTTGCCTGCTGTGGTTCCTCTAATCTCTCAGTGCAGGCCATTTTTTTATTTTTGTTGAGTACTTAGCTTGAAGGTTTAGTTGTAATACTGTTTTCCCACTGAAAGAAAAAAGTATTTTAGCTAGTCTCTACTACATTTATAACAGTTTTAGTAACAGTATATGACTACAATCATAACCAAGCTGTTGTGAATTCAGGATATAGAATAAAGAAATTCACATCAAGAACAAAGTTCAAGAGATGAGTTAATTGAATCTGATTTGATAATACAAATCAAATAGCTAGGATATGAGTGCAGTCATAATTATTTGTAAAAAAAGGGGGTGTTTTAGCTGCCCTGATGTACTACCAATTTAAATAAAAAAACCTAATGGCAGCATGAAGTGTCTGATATCGATTAAAACTGCTGGTCGATTAGAGATGCACTTCACTTCTGGCTACTCTCTGTATGGCAACATGAAGGGTGCTCACTTTTCTAAGCTTTTCTTAGGCCTCAGAAACAATTTTGTGGTGACCAATTGTGTGTAGCCAAGGTAAAGGAAGGCTTCGGCTAAAAACAATAGCCCACAGACAGTAAGCACTAGAGAAAGCCACAAAATGAAAGTTTTTAAACAGATAAAGATTTGTAAAGATACAGAATGCTTTGTGGTGACTTCCTTCTGCATGGCACCATCAAGTTTATTTAGTTATAACAGAGGGGTTCATATATAAAAACTGTGATATAACAATCTTGTTAAAACTAGCATACTACATGCAAAGCTCATTGCAACACTACTTTTCTGAGCATAATGACTGTGCTCCATGTATTACTTTTTATTTACATTTTATAACAAAGCAAATTGTGTTTCAGGGACTTATGACTTGTATCATACTGCAGTGTCTCCATTATGAGATTCCCCATGTGGAATACTCACTTTTATAACAAAAGCTCATAGTTAGCATTGTGAAAATACTGCACTTAAATAGATCTCTTAGCATATTATGCAATTACAACACATGCTCATAGTTAGCATTGTGAAAATACTGCACTTAAATAGATCTCTTAGCATATTATACAATTACAACACATGCTCATAGTTAGCATTGTGAAAATACTGCACTTAAATAGATCTCTTAGCATATTATACAATTACAACACATGCTCATAGTTAGCATTGTGAAAATACTGCACTTAAATAGATCTCTTAGCATATTATACAACTGCAACTCAATTGAAATCTCTGAATGAAACTCTAAAGGTTTGAATGGTTTCTGATTGTGCATCTGTGAATACTATATGTTATTTGTATGTTGAATGTCCACTATGTATATTTTCATGCCAATCCAAAGTATATTTACATGACAAACTATACCATACTGTAATATGATCTGCATTCTCTTTTAATTGCTTTTCATATACTACGTCATTATGTGCTATATTAACTTTATCAACATTGCCTTTGTCATATGACTACTCAGGTAAGAGCTGAAAATGATCTTGTACTAGCTCACATGCCTTACTGCTAAACTAACTAACTAACTAACTAACTAACTAACTAACTAACTAACTAACTAACTAACTAACTAACTAACTAACCCAATTGTACAACAAAACACCTATCACTCATATTAAGGTCAGAGTTGTTGAGTGTGAATATTTTAGCCACTTGAGTTTTAGAAACTTGACTTCATATAATATTTTGTATGACTACTGATCCTCAAAATTGTATTGCAAGAAATGGTGTCAGTTTGAAACTGCATGCAGTCTATGATATGGAAGTAAATGTGAAAGAGGTCTTTTTTCTTCCATGTACTAAGGTAATTTTATGATACTTATTGTAGCGTTGTCACCTCACAGTATGACGCTGTCTGGTTCGATTCACAGCTAGAGCGTCTTCTGCGTGGAGACATGCGTGAATGGGCATACCTTCATTGAAGGTTGTGTGTCAGGGCTGGTAACTTGGCACGTAAAAATGAACTACCAATCATTAGCAGACCGTAGTTCCGCTGTGGCGACCCCTAACCGGGAATAGCTGAAAGACACAAACAAACAATTGAAGAATATATATGGGAATTTATTTTTGTTCATTTGATTTTTGTCTCCTATATATTTATTTTGGTTCCCTATTAGAAGACTGCATTCTTTCTAATGCGTCTTGGTTGAAAAGATGGAAATGGCAAAAGATTGAAGAGGCTTTTAAGCAAATTCTTTCCTTAGGAAAGAATTTGCTTGGCTGCTTCATTTCTTTGCTGTTTTCGGCACTGTAGTGCAGTCTCGGAGTTGGTATATTTAAGTAGGGGGTGTGAGGGGAGCAGCCCCCCCCACATCGGGGGGTGTGGGGGCAAAGCCCCACACTTAATGTAATGTTTAAAGTGTTTGATTTTTATTTTTTGTTGGAACAGTGATTTTTTTCCCTAGCACAAAAATCACTGTTTTGACAGTTCAAAATTGTAAGCTTTCGCTTACATAGGGTTGATTAATCACCATTCACTTTTTTAAGTGTTTGATGACCTAATAGAGACCCTTTATGTTTACTTTGTTTTCTTTATGTTGCAGCTGTCTTCTGTATGTTTTACCTTTTTCAACTGATATTTTTCTTCTACGAATTTGATTTTTTTTTAATTAAATGATTGTTTTCTGTGTTTGATTTTGTTGACCATTATTTCAGCATATTATTACCTATGTTCAAAGAGTCAGCATTGCCGTATAGAGTAGGTATCAGTTGTATCCAGATACATTTTTCATTTAATTTACTAAATACATACAGTTGTGACAAAATATTGCCTCCAGGATATTTCAATACCCCTATAACATTTTTGCCATTTGCTTGCTTGTATTGTAGGGCTGAGATATATGGACCTGTGTACAGAATCAATGCACTGCATAAATTGATGATTTTTGTAACCGACCCAGAAGCAGTAAAGGTATGCGCCAATATTTTAATGAGATTGAAGTTATTAGTAGCATATATGTTGTAATAAGTACAAGGATGTTACCAATTATCAGCATAGTATTATGTACAAAGCACTGGCTCTGACAGTGATAGATGTGTAGACCTCAGGCTGTGTAATTATGAATAATGTAGAACCATGGTGTGACCACCCAGCCTGCAATGAAGCCTGATATATCCATGATTTTAAGCACAAGTGTGAAGTTTGAGTGGATAAATTTCACTGGCTGTGGTTGAATGCAGCTTTGCTGCAGGTTTTGTACATATTATCACTTTAGTACAATATTTTTAAAGCTGTCTTACTGTTTTCTTAAAAAATGTATTGCATAGAGACTTTACTGATGCAAACATTCCCTTAAATGAAAATTATTCCACTGACACTTTTGTGAGATGTGCTGTACATGTCTACCTATACTTACAAGTTGTATACTAATGCTGTTTGTTTTGGGATACTGGTACTTATATTGCGGTACTGAAGCACAACCACTCTGTGCTATTTTTAACATTTTTTTGTTTTAAGTTTCATTAATTTTAATAAATATTTCCTGTTAAAAATATTTGGAATGTTTATAGTCTGGAATGATAAAAAGTATTCTTACTTATCTTTTTATTCATATTTTCCAGCAGTAGCATTGGAGTGGCAAGATATTTTTTTGCAGTCACAATTTTTATTTACTACAATTGAAAATACTCAGTTCAGTCTATCAAATATTTCAGTTTCAGGGTTATTTATGTGATGATTTGAAATATGTAACAGTCAAGGCAGAAATGCTTAACTTATTTTGGCTAACAGGGAGTTTATGTTGAACATTAAGATTTGGACAAAATACCCATTTAAATTTGTTTACTGATAATAAAAATCAAAGCAGTAAAATACTAACAATCATTTCAAGTGTTTAATTAGTTTGTAAGTTAGCTAGTTAGCTTGTTTACCAGGGTAGTGATCACAGCAGACCGTATGCAGGCACAACCTGGGTGAAGAAACTAAAAAAAAGTAATTACATAAATACAACAGAAGTACTTCACAAACAGGAAGTAATAATAGAAAATACAAATTGTGACAGACAATTGAAATAATGACCACATATTATTAACAGAGGATAAAAGCAAATTTGGATTATTTTTTGTAGTAATTACAGGAGCTAAGCAGCATGTGACTACAGAGAGTGGAAGTAGAAGTGATTTAGGTGAGGAAGGAGGTAGGTGATGTATCCAATGGACTTGCAGTAAGAATTTTGATGGAGGTGTCCTTTGAGTTGTGCTCTGAAAGTAGAAGTTACTTCTAGGTAAGTGGGGCAGATTGCCAGAGTATAGGTGCAAAAATGGAGAAGGAGTGGTTTGTACAGCACAGTTTAGTTTGCGGGGGAGGGGTCACTACTGAGAGAATTAATTGGGAAATGTTATGAAGATTGTAGGGAAAGGTTTATTATGGAATTTGGTAGTAAGTGGCTGGAAGGCACCTGACTGAAGTAGTTTGAAAAGAAGACACCTTAACAGTACATCAGCTTGGTATGTGACTAGGAACCACCTAAATTTGGAGAGGGTTGTACAGTGGTGTTCCTGGGGGTGAGGTGGACATTTAGAGGCTGTGCCTATAATAGGAACCTGTATTCAAGTTGAGAAAGGAGGACTCCTTCAATTTTGTAGCCCTAGCTGGTCTAGAGAGAAAGAAACATATTTTCCAGCACCAGAATAAAAGAGATTTCATACTTTATCCTGGTGTTTTAAATGTAGTTATGCTACAGATAAAGGCAATAGTAATTAACTGCATGTTATTTTTGTAAAGGATTTGTCAATGATTTTTTTTTACTTGGGATGCTTCATACAATGAATGCATAGAATACATTGAACATTTAAACAACACTATGGAATTTCTCAGATTAATCATGGGAGATGTTGGGCAAGCAGTGACATTTTGAAATTTATGTTTATAGAAAAATAATTTTGTTAATAGTTACTTACACTATAATATTAAACACCCCATGTTTATGGAAAGGAATATTCAGGTGTCCAGTCTAATATTCTAGGATGAGGTTTTCATTTAAGAAATTCAAATTATTATTATCATGTTTGTCAGCAGGGGAAATACAAGAGAATTTCTTGAGGACATGGCAATGGGAGTTATTTGAAAACATAAGTAGGTTCCCACCTATTTTAAAATAGGGGTTTGGATAAGGTCTACATCAGGCAGAAAATAATAACATGAAAAATATCTTTTGTTTAGATATGACAGTTGAAACTGGCTACCATTAAATATGTTTTGGTAGACAACTGGAAAGTCCTGTTACGAAATAATGAAATTGCCAACATTATATGTCACAAATCCATTTCTTTACAAAAAAACTCTGATAATTTGAAATATATTTTGCAAAGTGAAATTATTTTAATTAGGATACCTAGCACTCCAAAAACATGGTACATATAAATACGGCAACTTTAACATCTGCAGATGCATTTATAAAGTGCCCTTTTTTATTTTGGAGCACATGTAAAAAACAATTATAGCTAAGTCCCATTTTAACTTCAGGTCCCAAGATGTTGTTTATGTTGCTATTTTCTCATCATGCCCTGCTTTTTTATATGGGAATGATGACTAGAAATCTAGCTGAGTGGATTAAAGAATATTTGTATAACATAAAAAAGAAAAAATATGAACAATACATTCTTCAAGCATACTATAAACTGTAGAGATTATAAAAAGTTTTATTTTTTGTTCTTGACTGAGAATTTCTGGATATGAGGGGAGGTGATTTCAAGAGTAGGCTGGAGATGAAAGAAACTGACTGGCAATTCTACCTTCAGGCAGACAAATTTTCTGAACTGAGTCCATAAAATAAATTTTTTCTGAGTAGTAGGAGATTAATCAAACTCAAAATTTATGTAGAAAAACAATCAAAAGAATGAACTTATAATAACTTTTAATCCACAAAATAAATAAATAAAATAATAAAATCATCCAGTAAGCGCTTTGTCTACAAATAGACTTCTTCAGACTGAATGAATAAAATCATCAAACAGTATTATATACTATCATCAATTAAACTTAATTACCTAATTAACCCAATTAAATCAAACCTAATTAAATGCTGCTTGCCCTAATACTTCATCTTCTTCCTTTTTAAATATATTTTACAATTTTCTTTCTCATTGAGCCCTGGATATCTGCTGGTATCTAATCTATTTATCTAGCAGTATTCTTTCCAATCTAACTCTTCTTCTGAGTCTAACCTTTCCTTAAAATTAGACACACAATCTAAAACTAAAAACTTAGGATAGCCTCCACATTTAGTAGTACAGTAATGCTTTCTCCATGCATTATTCATATCAGCCTTATTTATGGCATACATATGTTCATAAACCCTTTGTATAATTCTCTAGCAGTCCTCCCAACATAATATGCAGGGCATAATGAACATACAGATAAATACACTACAAATGAAGATTTACATGTATAAAAACCTTTTACTAAAATTTTAACATTATTTATAAATAAATCTTTAATATTTACTTTTAAATAATGACAAAATTTACAACTAAAACATTTAGACATCCATTTTTCTCTATATTACTCTTATTAAAATCTAGTTTACTCTGAAAAATATTTTTAAAAATTCTCCCTCTTTTGTTAATAAAAACAGGCGTTTCCCATACTATTTCTTTAACATCTGGAAGCGACTAATAATTTTCCAGTTTTCTTTTACAATTTATTTAATATACTTCCCACCCAAAGAATATTGCAGCAACATCCTCATCTTATAATCTTTAATCTTAGCATTTATAGATTCAACATTATTCATTTTATTTCTCCTGAGACTTTTTATTTCTATTTTTTTATTTATTAAACTACTGGGATAGCTCCTATAAATAAATTTTGAGCATAAAAATACTACCTCTTCTAAAAACAAATCAGCATAATCAGTTAAGTCACTAAGTCTCTTTAGTTGTCCCTTAACTATATTATTTTTCAAAGCTATGGGGTGCATACTACCATACTCCAAATAGGAATTATTCTGTAAGTCTTTCTTATATATTTTAGTTTTTAGTTAATTTCCTTCCTTATAAACCCCAACATCTAAAAAAAATCACCTTATTCAGATAGTAACAACAACTAAACTTTAAGTAACTGCAGGCAGCATTTAAACTCTGAATAAAAAGCAATACATCTTCTAACTGTCCCCTCCAAATTAACAACAAATCATCAATAAAACATCCATAATAAAACATCTTTTCATATAAATTATTCTTCATAAAAAATTCCTTCTCTCAAGCTGTCATAAAAACATTGGCATAACTGGAAGCTATAGCTGCTCCCATCACTACCCCATTTGTTTGTTGGAAGAAGTAACTATTGAACTAAAAAAATATATATATAATAACATGACATCAAGCAGCTCAGTAATAAACATGATCATATCATTGTTAAAAACTTTAGAACATAATTCCCCATATACAAGTTAAATTCCAACATGATTGGGCATCATTGTGTACAAAGATTGTACATCCATAGTTACCAAATAATCAGTATCACACACAACAATCCCTTTGATAATATTTCTAAAAGCAAAAGTGTCACAATTAAACAAACTACTTTTCTCTACCACTTTTTTTAATTGCTTATCAATACAAACAGCCATAGCTTCCATCTTGCTCCCTCCACTTGCCACAACAGGCCTTAAAGGAGGGCCATCTATTGTTTTATGGATTTTGGGTAAACCAAAAATCCTACTCATTTTAAGATGTTTTATAGTAAAATGTCTTCTTTTACACACATTATCCCCTCACATAACCATTCATCTATCAGTGTATCAATAAAACTATGCAATTTTTAATAACATTTAAACTCGCTTTTTATAAAACTTAATATTTTGTAGCATACAATTCATTTTGTTAACATAAAATACTTTGTCTATAACTACTAATGAATTTCCTTTGTCAGCTTTGGTAATCAAGATACTTTCATCATTTTGTACTTTTAGAGATAAACTTTCTTTCTTTGTTAAGTTAAAAAAATCTTTTAATTGGTGTATTTCTCAAATTTTAGTACAACTTACCTGTGTATTCATTTATTTATGTGTTTTAACATTATTCAAATAATTGTTATGTGTATGCCATTAACATTTTAAGTATTGTCCCTTTAAGAATGCAAGTTGTGGTCATGTGATCTTACTGTTTATGTGGTTTTACTGGTCATATGATTTTACTATGTTATTTAATGGCTCTGGTGTGTTTGCTATGCATTCTGTTGAAGTCATTGTTTATACTCTGGATGAAACTACTAAAGTAAAATTTGGATTATATCACTGAAGTCCATGAGTGGTGTTTTTTGTTTTTGTTTTTTTTTTTTTAGCTTTCTATGAATTGAGTCACATATGTATCAGTGAAACTGGTGCTAGAGATAGAAATGGAACCTGTGGAAAGAGAGCTGTGAGATAAGCTATTATGGCTAACATCATTGCATTTAGAATCACTTGGCAAAACATGATTAACAGAATCAGGAAAATTTGGTTGGACAACACACAATCTGTCATAAATAACACGCAGTTTTGAACTTTAATCCTTGTCTTGAATATCTAGTTGATGTAGCACACTTAAAAATGTAAAGACAATCGTATATGAGCTAGACATGTTTATTCCTCACCCTCATTAGGTTTGTTTCATGCAATGCTGATTTCAGATTAAGGCTCATCAGGAGGTTTTTGAATATGTTTCAGATTTTGTTAAATTGCAACATCATCTTCAGTGTTTGTACTATGTATGACCTTGGTTCATTAGTTTTCTACAATCCAGCACCTATTTTGTCCCACTTTTTTCCTCTCTTACATAAGTGGTCTACTTGGCCTGATTGAATGATAGTGGATGTGCAGAATAGTGTTTGTAGTAAAAATATTGTATGATGTTTTAGCTTGTTGGTTATTTTGTTTGACTGAATTTACAGTGTAATTTTAGGTTCAAGTTTTGAGTATAGTACTGACATGTCAGTTCTCATTTGTCTTCCAAACATTAGCTGAGAAGGGCTTACTCCTATGGTACTTAGTGGAATAGCTCAATATGACATGAGAACTTTGTTAGGATCAGGTTGTCTCAATATATTTCTAGTTGTTTGTACTGCATTCCAAGCTCCAGCATTTGTTTGCAGATATTGAGGATTTGATATACTATGAGTAAAACCACAGTCATCAACAAACTGTTGAACTAAACTGTGTAGCATTGCATGTAACCAGTTTAATATGTACTCCATATCTCAAGAGCATGGCGTTGAATCTGGCTATTGTTTCTTGGCTAGTAGTTGTTTGTGGATGTATTATTTCTATGTAATAATAGTAACAATCCACAGCTATAAAATAGTTTTGGCCTTCAAATACATTCAATTGATCAGTTATATTTTGTTGGGGACCTTCTGAAATAGGTGTTGGGATTGATTGATAGTTACTATATTAACAATGCCTTTGTAAATTTTTGGCCACCTATGAACATTTTGGTTCTTTTTTGGCATTTTGTGAAACATTGTTGACCTTTGTGTATGTAAGATAGCACTTTGGCTCACGGTGGTGAAGATACTACAATTCTGTGTTGATATAATAACAAATCATCATGTTTTGATAGTTGTGCTTGACAAATAGTGATTTGCTCAATTAAGCTTTTGCTCAAATGATATAGATCCGTCACACATAACCATTTTCACTATTACTAGGATGATTAAAGAATATCTCTCATTCGGTTTAGTTACACTTGGTATTTCACCAAAGCATTGCATTCTTTTAAGTTCTGCCTATATTTTAGATAGCATAGTATATGGCACCTTCCTGGGTACGGTCAAACGATATGGAATAGCATTCAGTCTTCATTCAGTTGTTACTGCTTTACAGTTAAGCAGACAAACTTCACCAAGAATGTCTACTTTGCCTTTAATTATTCTGTCATTTAGGCACATTTTGTAAGCCACAGCTCTGATAAGTAATGCATTTATGTACAGCCCATACAGTACATAAACCCACTGCTTTTATTCAGACAGGATTATAAATCTATCAATGCACCTGAGTTTGCCTACAGGACTATAAATTTCAGTCTCTGCTTCATGCAATTATTAATGCTTTGAGAAACTTCTATAGGTAGCATTTGACAGAGTTATTCCAGCCCCTGAATCAGTCTTGAAATTCACTCAAATACATGAATAGTAAGTTTTACTTACTGGTCTGTTACAATTTCAGTCACATCAGTGACTGAATCCAGGCAAAAATGCTTTGCGAATGATATTTTCAGGCCTATTTTCAGCAATAGCCTATGTTACTGACTTTGTCTTATAAATGACAGAAAAATGGCCCATTCTTTTACATCTCTTATACCTTCTGCCACATGTAGGATACTGCTGTGACACAGCATGATAGCACAATTCATGCATTTGAAAGTTTATACTCACTCTGCTTCTCATGAATTTTCTTATTCTGACGAGAATTATGCCTCTTTTTACACTTCCCGTTATTTTTGCATTGTATGTTTCATACAGCACTTGTCTTATTTAAATTAGCATTTTGCTTTTTGACTAATTCTGCCTCTCTGATAATTTTACAGCCTTTTCCAAGGTTATCTTTTCTTCAAATTGTAAATTTTGAGACACTTGTAAATTAGTGAGCCCAACTACAATTCTTTCTTGGATTTGCTCATTTTTTGTCCCATTAAATCAGAACATATACACACCATTCAAAAGCTTTATCATGTTCACAACTGGCTTGTATATACCTGTTAAAACATACTGTATCATGTATTATATTTCTTTCTGACACAAAATGTTCAACAAGTTTACTAATTACCAACTCCTCTGTATTACTCGGGCCCTATGAATAGGAAAAGACACTGTATATTGTCTTCACCTCCTTTCTCATGGAGTACAACGAAGTATTTACCTGGATTTCATGTAATTCTTTACCCAGCTTGGTCACCACTCTAAATTGGGTGAACCGTTGAATCTTTGTTTCCAGGCAGGCCAGCCAAACAATTTTGAGAAGTCAAATATTTTAGGTGGGTTAAACATCATTTATATTCAAATTAATATTTCTTATGCTGAACTGCTTAATATCAGTAAAACAACCAATTTGTGAGGTAAAACACTTTATTTTCAGTAAAGCAGTTTACTTTGAGGCTGATAGATGCACTTCAGTTTGTTGGTGTGATTTTGTAAATATGATGACATTTTCAGTTTTTGTTTGAAAGGACTATCCCTGCTTTAATACCATGTAATGATTCACACCACTGGTTACCCAGCAGTAATAAACATCAGTGTGATATATGCTTGCGTACACCAGCATTTTAGTCATACAGGTAACTTTTAATCTTTGCAAAAGGGCAGCTTTGTAACAACATTAACTCTTCAATCATCACACTGGCACTAGGTTCAAGATACCAAAGCACTTTGGGATACATAGTCTTAAAATGGCAATACCTTATAATAGTCTTAAAGGGCAGTGGCTGAAGTACACAATCAGGGTGTGTACAGACTTTAACAGCTTCACTTTACCTATCATGATTATCTCAATGGGAAAATTTGATGATTGTAGTCCCTTGATGATATCTGGTATTTACATCTAGAAGCTTGCTGATTCCAGCCACATTACAGTGCTGCAGTCAAGAAACTTTCTTCTATAATGAGTAATTAGCCAGTAGATTAATTTGTGAGTTTGAGTTATTAGTTGTCTCAGCAATAGGGGGCATATGGTTGTGATGGCAGTGCCCTAGCCCAGCAATCAAGAAGCCTCAATCTTTGCCACTAACACCAGGGAGGGTGTCTCATATAAGAGGAAAGGATAACAAATACACACAGTAAAGTACAATTTCCCTTAAGTGCACACAGAGATCACAGTCAGTCTGGGGCTGGTTTCTCCCTTGCTCCCCAGGTCCCCAATAAGACTCCCCACTGGCACAGCTATAGGGTCAAGATCTCAGCCTAGCTGGCAAGCTAACCTCCAGTACGCTCTCTGTCCCACCACTGCTCCGTGTCCCTGCCCAGGTAGCTGACACATCACACACACTTTGAGATAAATATTTATACAACTTCACAGACACTCCTGGGAAAGGGTGACACAGATTCTCCAGCTGTGCCCCTTTACCCAGACTATACAGTAATAATTACTGCCACCACCAGCTAATACTTGTCAGCTACCCAAAGGCCCTTAAAAGGGTGTCCAATTATTACTGTGCAATATTATTATCCAATTGGTAAGTGTGACTAATCAGTCTAAGGCTTATTAGAGTGGCCTTGTACAATAAACTCTATAAATATGCAATGTACTCTAGAGCTTAACTTAACTCTACACAAACCAGCCACAGGTAAAAGGTTTTTAAAATATTTAATAATAAATAATTAAAACACAAGACAATACTACTGTACCACAGTGCTATCCTAGAGTTCAGAGATCAGAGATCACACAGAAACTTAAAACAATACAGTAGGAAAGTTCTGATATAACAGAAAAACACAAGTCTAATCTTTACAGTCCTAGCTATTTCTACAAGAAAACATACTTCTAAGATACTACTTACGTAAAGAGAGCATAAGGCAGTGCTGAAGGTTAGATATCAAGATCAAAATGCTTACAGTCTCTCTCTCTCTCTCTCTCTCTCTCTCAGCAATCACTCAAACATTTCTGCTGGGCCCTCCCAGATTACATCATTTTGACACTTAGGCCAACAGGCTACATTTTTCAACAATATAACACCTGCTCAGGAAACTACAACAATAAAAGACATTTCATATGTACACACAGCAATTATTCCTTAAGCCAAAACAATAGAAAGAATGTATTCAGCCAGCCTCTTCGGCACCACTATCTAGATCAAAGGGTATACAAGACATAATTTTAACTTCAAAAGAACAGATGTGAAATGCTTGACTTAGTTTTCCTTACAGCAGATGGCAATGTTGCTACAATCTTGAAGTTCACAGTTTACAGTGTTTTCTTTCATTTAAAAAACAAGGCTGTATTTTACATTTATATTTACAAATGATGGAATTATGCATCAAATTCTATTTGACTAGGCTGGAAGCCTTCACCCCCTTCTCTACCAGTCTTCACAATGGTCACAGAGGGCTTTATCACAGCTAGATCCACCATTAGACTATAAAGGATCATTTTCCCAAGGCCAATGACTAACATTCCATGAGATTATTGATTTCTAAAGTTATTATATTAATTGGTGCATACGTGTGTTTGTGTGTGTGTGTGTGTGTGTGTGTGTGTGTGTGTGTGTGTGTGTGTGTGTGTGTGTGTGTGTATGTGTGTGTGTGTGTGTGTGTGTGTTGGGGAGAGGGGTGAAGTCCTTTATAGAAAATACTTATAAAAAGTTTTTCCAAATTGCCATTTGCAGGTTTGGTCAGAGACAGATGGACAATACTAAAATGATCCATAATCAAATATGCCATATTTGTTAGTGACTTGTGTGAGCTTACATACAGTTTCTCAGAACAGACCATTCTTCTGATTACAGTGCCCACTAGCCTATCCCATCATTACAGTGCTAGGAGTTCTGCTCATTTTCTAAACTGGTTTTAAATTGATCTCCAAATAGTTTAATATTTAATAGTCACTATTATTAATTGCATGTTGTCCTGAGAGGTAATCCGGACCACTGATAGTTGTATTTACTGCTTTGTCTAAACTAAGCTGACTGCCTTTTTGCTTTTACTTGTCATTTTTATAGACAGATGTAAACAATGGATGAATGGCAGCTGGCTTTGTGCAACAGCCTTACCATCACTAGTTACTCTTTCTCCATTTTGGAAATTCTATAGGAGTTGTTATGTTTATGGACTCAGGAAATGTTCATTCCCTCAAACATCTGGTTGCAAATGACATATTCAGGACAGCATTTCACCTGCCTAGTGGCCTTTCTTTTGAGATAATGTTGAAGTGTCTTGGGATGTTTTCAGTGTTGGTGATGCCTTTATGTAAAACCATCCTTTTGAGATGCCAGTAAGGATTGACAAACCTGCATAGGATACAAGCAGATTAAGTCAGTATGTTTACAGGATATCCACCAAACTACAGGCCCTGCACATCAAAACCTTAACATAATTATATATACGAAAAACCTGTATATGCCACAAATAAAAGTTTGATATTTCCACATCTGAATGCTAAATGTTTAAATTGCCAAAAAGTATGAATTTGTGACAAGTTACACCTTTATTTTCAACTATTCAAAACTGATGACCAAAAATACCTTTGACAGTTACTCCACTCATAAAGTTTGTGTTAAACATTTGTCCAAGATAAATAAAGAAAAAGCATGAGAAATATATTATTATATTTGGAATAGCTCATAAACTTCTAATCCGTGCTGTTATTCATATCCCAGTTTAATTCAACTATTTGTCTTTATTGCTTAACCAATATAAAAACATATTATAAAAATTTCTAAAATTCCTTTGCATGCTGCAGATCTTTGATAACTGATCATATCATGTGATCATGTGTTACCCACTGTATTTCCAATCCTTAAAAATGATTGGCAGTGTAGTTAACACAATGGCCCTAATCCATACCGTCTGCACATTTATAAGTGGCATGTGTGGGAATTACATTCCTAAATGCTAAGTGGCTTTATTATTCAAGGGAGGGGGGAGTTCATCTAGAGAAAAAAAAAAAACACAAAGAGAACGTCAAAATAAAATAAAAACACAGGCCACAGAATTAAGACAAAATATTTATTCAGCTCTAGCACCTCAGTTAAATGCCTTCAAGGAATTATACATCAGCCAAACAAGCAACAGCATATATACAAAATTTAAAACACTTAATTGAATAATTACACAATTAAAAACAATCAACTGATTAAATAGTTCCTATTACACTCAGTGTTTAACCCAAAGGGTACTAAAGTGTTATACTTCATAATATATGTAGCTTCTTTATATAGCAATTTATCTTTAAGTGTGACATTTTCCCTCAGTTTTACCGTCACTTAATCCAAGATACAACCCCACAAAAAAGCACAATTCCTTTGATGGTATTGTTTAAAATGTTGAACTAATAGACTTTCCATACAAGCGCTCTTATGCTCATGGGGGATTGCAAAAGAATATGAGTAATGAAAATGGACTGGAACTAAATGCTTTGAGGCTTGCCAACATCAGAGTCGTGAAGCCAGACAAGGGTGGGGGGCTAGTTTTTATCACTAAAGATGATTATAACTGTAGAATGGAGGAAATGCTGAAACAGGACAGTTATGAAATGGTGGCTTTAAATGAACTTAATGTAGCATACAGGAAAATAAGAGGTTACAGTAATGATTTTTTTATTTGTGGTCAAATAGACTTGGATATGTTTAACTATTTAACAACATTAACACCTATCACACCTGTTATCTTTGGCACTCCAAAGATTCATAAGAATCTTGCTAACCCTCCTTTATGCCCCATAATTGACGGGAGAAATTCAGCCACATATGCTTGTGGTTGATGGTATCTTGAAAAATACGTAGCAATGGAACATAAAATTTGTAAAAGTCTCCTGGTCATTTTAAGGGACATGAATAATCAGGAATGTAGAGAAGAGGTCAACTTTCTAACTATGGATGTAATAGGCCTTTACACAGTCATCCCCCACAAGGGTGGTAGATGTGTTAGTAAAAGTGGTGCCCCTGTAATGAAATTAGATATACATCCTTTTGGAGAATAATTTCTTCATATTTAATGGTACATACTATCTACAGAAAAGAGGAGTAGCTATGGGGTCCCCATGTGGCGGTAGTTTTGCCAACCTAGTTATGGCCTTCTGGGAGCACCATTTGTGTTTACCAGAAGTAACATCAAAGATAAAATCATGTATTATACGTGATTTTTGGATGATATATTTATGATCATAAATGGAGATGCAACTATGGCTAAGAAAATAGTGGATGAGATGAAAGCTAGCACATCCTTCCTGGAATTCACATCGAATTTTGATAGGGTGAAGATTGCTTATTTGGATGTGGAATTAACTAAGGACATTTTAAGGAGATGTTACTTATCTAAAATTAATAGAAAGAAAACTTACTTGAACTCATTTTTACATTACACAAGCCACCATGCACAATACCAGAAAAAAAATCTATACTCAAAGGTCAGCCGATTAGGGCAGCATGGATGACCACCTTGGATATAGAATTCATGCAGGAATTCAATAATTTAAAAAAAAAATGTTTGAAATAAGGGGCTATCCAGAAGTGTTACTGCAGGGACTCATAAAAGAGATCCAAATAAAAGGAAGGGAGGGGCACTTCTCACTCATTCTGGGACCACCACTGGGACTTAATTAACTCATACGCTTAGCCCTACCACCTCAGAGGGTAATAGTGCTGACATAAATATGCCAATGTACAGTAATAACAATAGGGATAAGAACAGATGTATTGACAGCTTTAATTACTACATATACACAATATGGTGAGTCCATAAGGGGCACCCTATTAAAAAACTGGTATATCCTTATGGAAGACACAGATCATAGATCTAAATTGGGTGCCCTAACAAGAGTTGTGTATAAAAAAGGAGCTAACTTAAAAATATATTGGAGAAAGAGCATAAATTGTACAACAGGAACCCAGGAATGGTTAAATGTGAAACATGTGCCTATTGTAGGTACACAGATATATGTAGGGACTATACAATTGTTAATAGGCATTTTTCACTTGCTCATAGATATGACTGTAACTTTAAAAGTGTGGTATGTTTGGCAAGATATCAACTCTGTCTGGCATTTTATATCGGCAAAACCAATTGTAGGTTCAAAGAAAGGATTTATGAACACATTTATAGCATAAATAGAAACAGAGAAAAATAATGCTTCGGCCAACCACATTAGGGACAATCCTGGACACCACTTTAAATTTAAGGTGATTGACCAGGTGATGGAGAGCCCTTGAGGTGGGCATACATCCCTTTTACTTGAAAGACAAGAGTTATGGTGGCAACTTACTTTAAATGCACATAGTTATCCAGGCCTTAATGAGCAGTGTTCTATTATGTGCTTACTCAAACTTAAAAGTTTATTACGCTGAATGAATTTATGAAATTCAGTATAGAATGTTCTTATAAGGCAATATTTTATGTACTTATAGGTTTGTATGGATGCAACTTTTTGATTGTTTTTGTATATTAATAATGCTCCATTTTGTGTTAAAAATTCTTTTAAAGTATATGTAAATATCTTTATAAATATGTATATGTCCTTTTGCAACCAGTTTTAAACTTGTGATGCAATGCATTTTATTGGTCATGTGATTTAATGGTTATATAAGGAGGGGTTTTGCTGTTTGAATTTGATTTGAGTGAATGAAAGCACTCAGATATTAAAGTTTTGGTTTGCCTTTGGAGCTGTGGCCCTTTGTTTCTCATTTTTATAAGTCCCAATTTCTCATTAAAATGGCCAGTAATATTTCAAAAGACTAACAATCTGTTCACTAAGAACATTATAAATAGTAACAAAATACATTTTTCTTTTATTATTCTCATTTTTATTTATTTATTTATTTATCATTTGTTGACTGGGAAAGTCCGACTACGTTCCACAGAGCCTGTTTTCAGTGGAGGCCCGAGGAGAAATGCTCCAGATGCATGTCTGTGGAATTTTCTTCCACATTATTTAATATTGTAGCAGGGCGACACATTTAATGGTTAAAGGAGCATCAGTAGTTTTATAAATGTTGTTCATAGAAAATAATATATTATTACTGTGACACTGTCAGCCCAGCTATCTGGAATTTTGTAAATAATCATATGCCATTTGTGAATATTGATATGATTTATTCAGAACTGTATGTTATGTACTGAGCTTCAAGAATGTAACCACAGCATACCCTGCTGGAACATAGAAGTTTAACTTATAAAACTTCAAGAAAATAAGTTGAAATTAAGTGCTTTACGATGAGCTATAAAAATTTGTTTCAATGCAGCAAGCAGACACAATGTCTAGAGCTAGAAGTTTTTCTCTTTGAAAAGTAATTACTAGGTTTAAAATGTAAAGTGTTTGATTGTTTTATGACTTCCTAGCAGCTACACAGTTCTGTAAACTTCTGAGAGATATGTATTTTTACCACAGAGGTGTTAAATTCTAAGTTTCTGTTTAGCCTGGGAAATGAAGTCAGGTGACAAAGAGTAATGTCATCCAAGCTGGCCCAGCAGTAATGTTTGATATTAATTTGGGAACTCTCTCAGAGGGAGAGGGTGCATTTTGTATTTTGTCTTTTATCTGTAAACATCCATCATCAGCATCATTTGCACTTGCCTTGCTAATAGTAAGTAACCAGGATACAGTGATTTATTTTAAATATATATAGGAATATAGTAAAGATTAGTTTAGATGTTTTCTGTATTTATTTGAGACTGTTCTGCAATGTTGTTTTAAAATATTTCTGTGATTCTGAACTCTGTAGTTACTGTGTTGTGTATTGCCTTATTCTTTTATTATTTATTATTAGATATATTTAAACCTATCTTTGTGGCTGATATTTGTGAGACATATTTAATCTCTCAAAGTACTTGCATACGTAATTGGTGACACTGTACAGGCGACTCTTAAATAGCCTTCCAAGTCTTGGTCACACTTACCATTTGGATAATAGTAACATTACACAGTAGGATTGGTCACCCTTTGGTAAGGGCCATAAAGTAGCTGATAAGGGTTTATGGTGGCCGTGATAACTACCTTATAGTCTGGGCAGAAGGAGGCATAGCTAGTAAACCTGTGCCAACCTTTCGCAGTTGTGTGTTTGTGTATGAATAAAATCTCAAAGCATGTGTGTCATCTACTTGGGCAGGAACACCAAGCACTGGTAGGACAGAGAGAGTGTTGGGAAGACTTGGCTTGGAACCCTAGCTAAGGACTCAACTCTATAGCTGTGCTAGTGGGGAGTCTTACTGGGGATCTGGAGTAAGAGGGAGAAACCAGCCCCAGAGTGATTGTAATCTCTGTGTGCTGTTAAGGGAAATTGTACTTCACTGTGTGTGTACTTGTCATCCTCTCATTGTGTACGTCCCTCACTATTGACAGTGGTGAGGATTGAGGCTCCTTGATTACTGGGCCAGTAAGGGGCATCACATATTAATTGGTTAGCAGTTGTGGAATATCCACATCACATATTAATTGGTTGATAGTGGTGAGATAGCCACATTGCATATTAATTGGTTTGTAGTGGTGTGAATATTGAATTCCTGTAGCCTGTGTACATTGGTCACTGAAGCTGTTTGTACTCTCAGTCAGCTACTCAGTGAACATTCAGAGTTCATATCACAATTGTTTTATTTTTTGTTAGCTTAGTCAGGGAGAGCAGGCAAGCATGTCAGCAGAGGACTATGGCAAGCTGAAAAGGAGCCAGTTGGCTGAGATGTGCCAAGCTAAAGGACTGGTGCATGCCAACCTGACTAAAGCAGACATCATTGCAGTTTAGTCACAGCTGCATCACAGGATAGCAACCAGGAGGACAATCAGACTGGCCTTGGAGATGAACAACTCTCAGAAAATGGACAGCTCAGTCTTTCCACAGAGAACTTAAAAATCCATCTGGAGTTAAAGAGACTTGAACTGGAGGCCAAGCATTTGGAAATAGAAGCAGCAGAGAGACTGAAACGTCATGAGGCTGAGGAAAATGAGAAACTGTGATGGCTAGAGGCTGAGGAGAATGAGAGACCGAGGCAACATGAAAAGGAGATGCTGACTCTTTGCCAGAGTCATGGAGATAATGGGGAAGGGAGTAACCGAACCCCAGAAGTAACAAATGTCAGTAAAGTTCTTCCACAGTTTACAGAGGGGGATAATTTTGATAGTTTCATTCAAATGTTTGAAATGGTATGTAAACAGTATAATGTTGACCAAGGGCTCTGGGTACGGTTCTTGACCCCCTTACTCCATGGTAAAGCTAAACTGTTATTTCTAAACTGTCTGATACTGATTGTTTAAATTATAATATTGTAAAAAAATGTTTGCTAGAATGCTTTAAGTTAACACCTGAAGTTTATAGGAAAATGTTTTGTGAGCATAGACGCAAGGCAGATTAAAGTGTGTGTGAATATGTTGCTGAACTAAGCACTTATTTTCATAGGTGGGTGAGTGGATGTCAGGTCACCACTTTTGAAGGGCTGGAAGACCTTTTTGTGAGGGAACAAGCCCTTAGCACTTTGCCTGAGGACATTAGAATCTGGTTAGCTGATAGACAGTGCAATACTGCAGATGAGTTGGGGAAGAAGGGAGTCCTATATCTAGCAAGCAGGGCATCACTGCGCATGAAAAGGACACCCAGTGCTGCTCATGGATCTAAGGGAACCCATGATGGGCAGCCCAGACTGCCCCAACAGAGTCCACCAGTAGCAGGGGAAGGCACTAGTCCAGGTATACATCCAGGACCAAGGGTTAAATGTTTTAAATTCAACAAGTGATGCCATGTAGCCTATAGATGTCCATGGAGGCAAGGTGGGTGACAAAAGGTGGGAGAGCCAGTAAGTGGGGATGACAAAATGCCAACACTAGGTTGTCTCGAGACAACAAGGGTACCAAACCACCACAAGAGGTTATGTTCTAACTTGGTGAATGGGAAATAGGCCATTACTAAGAGAACAATTGTTAAGCCTGCAATGGTTACAGAGGAGCATTACTTGCTTGGGCAGTCTACTCCAGTCAGAGCTTTAGGGGGGACCTCATTCTAAATACCTTTGGCTAGGGTACACCTTGACTGGGAAGGTAGAAAATGAAGCCAGCAAGTAGGTGTGTTTGAGGATATCCCTGCATATGTTCTGATAGGGAATGATTTTGGTAATGCAGTACTATGTGTGCATGCAGTTACATGCAGTCAGGCTTGGAGAGAAGCAGGTGGGTCTGGTAGCCTGGGTGAGACCCAGACAGACTGCACACTTGCAGCCAGGACTGGTGAGGAGGTTACTTCAGGCAGGGAGCTACCCTGTAGCAGTGAGACTGAAGGTGACCCACAGCTGTTTGTGGGTACTGATGTTCCCTTAGACAGAGTGACTACAAGGGCAACAGTGAGTAGCAGTAGTACCCAGGCTGACAGTGAGGCTTCACTCTCAGAGGATACCAGACTTCCTGTGGAAGAGGAATTCGGAAGGGTTACACAGAGAGAGCTGAGACAGCTCAGCTCTCAGACCCTACATTACAAGGCCTGAGAGAAGTAGCTAGTGAGGCACCTGATTCTGAAGGGAAGGGGGAAATCTGTATACTGAGATAAAGGGTATAGAGAGGAGACACCTGGGGGAGGGCTAGAGGGTGAGAGAATACAGCAGTTGGTAGTTTCCAGAGCCTACCATCTGGCACTTCTGGACATAGCCCATGATATTCCCTTTGCAGGTCATATGGGCATAAAACATACAAAGAGATGTATTATGCAGAACTTTTATTGGCCTGGGATTTCTAGAGATGTAACATGGTACTGTAGGACCTGTGTGCAATGCCAAAAGGTAGGCAAGGCAGGAGACAAGGTGAAAGCTCCTTTGATGCCTTTGCCTGTGATTGAGGAGCCATTTCAGAGTATAGCTATGGATATTGTGGGGTGTCTGAGTACCCCAAGTTCCAGAGGGAAAAAGTATATCCTAGTGGTAGTAGATTTTGTTACCAGATACCATGAATTGGTGGCTCTGTCTTCCATTGAGGCAGAAAAGGTGGCAAATGCTTTGTTAGAGATTTTCAGCAGGGTAATTTTCTCAAAAGAAATACTCACTGATAGAGGTGCCAATTTCATGTCAGACCTGCTGGCTTGTCTGTGGAGGTACTGTGGGGTGAACCACCTAAAGACCATCCCCTACCATGCTCAGACTAATGGTCTTGCTGAGAGGTTAAACTCTACACTCAAAATGATGCTATAGGCATTTGCAGACCAGTTTAAGAGGGAGTGGGACAAATATTTGCTCCATCTGTTGTTTGCTTACAGAAAAGTTCCCCAGGAATCCACATTTTTCTCACCCTTTGAGTTGTTGTATGGGCATAGGGTGAGAGGACCTCTAGATTTTATCCGAGATGAGTGGGAGGGTGAGTGTGAATCCCACAAGGAGTCTGTTGTGGCATATGCCCTAAACCTCAGGACAAGGCTTAGGAACTCATGGGCTTGGCCCAGGAAAATGTGGCAGAAGCCCAACAGCAGAAAAAGGTATGGTATGACAGGAATACTCAAGCTAGAGAGTATGCTGTAGGGCAGCAGGTTATGGTTCTCATTCCTATCAGACCCAACAATATGTGGGCCTGGGTGGGACTCTACAAGGCATTAAAGAAGGTCAGTGAATTTTAACTACATGGTAGAACTACATGATGAAACCTTACCATGATAGAGAGGCCCTTGTGCTGAGTATTTGCAGTGGATGGCAGGAGGAGTCTGAGTGGGATCTGGTGACTTATCTCTTCAGTGAGGCTCAGACTGACACCTCAGTGGGAGGGGTAGCAATGTCTCAGCAGCTATCACCTACCCAGGTTTGAGAAATCCGAGCAGTGTTACAGGAGTTTGGGGACATGTTCACTGAGAAACCAGGTTGCGCCCACCTGGTGCAGCACTGTGTGAATTCAAGACCACAAAGACCTATTAAGCAGGTCCCTAATAGGGTGCCTGAGAGAGTCAAACAGACTCTGAGGGAAGAGGTATAGGAAATGTTGGAACTAGGGGTAATTCAGGATTCTAGCAGGCCCTGGGCCTCCCCAGTGGTGCTGGTACCCAAGAAGGATAGTCCACATAGCACCAAGTTCTGTGTGGACTACAGGAAATTAAATAGTCACACAGAGTCAGATACTTACCCCATGCTTAGGACAGATGAAGTACTAGAGCATCTGGGTGGGGCTAAGGATCTTACCACTCTTGGTCTTACCAAGGGTTACTGGCAGATACCCTTGACTCCCAGTGCTAGAGAGAGGTCAGCCTTTGTGACACCTTTTGGCTTGCATGAGTTCACAAGTCATGGGAATGAGTTTTGGGAATGAAAAATGTCCCAACAACCTTCCAGAGGCTGTTGGATTGTATCCTAGCAGGATATTTTGCTCTTGCTTACCTAGATGATATTGTCATCAACAGCCATTCCTGGCAAGAGCACCTTCAGCATGCCAGGGAGGTGCTGGGCAGACTACAGAGGGCAGGGTTGACCATTAAGCCCAGCAAATGTCAGGTAGGTATAGCAGAGGTCTCCTACCTGGGACATAGAGTGGAGAGTGGTAAGATCAGGCCAGAACCTGTCAAAGTGGATAGCCTGCACCGGATACCAAAAAGCAGGTGACGGCATTCTTAGGGACAACAGGATACTACAGAACATTTGTCCCCAGTTATAGTACCTTAGCTGCTCCCCTCACAGAAATGACAAGGAAAAACAGGCCAGATAAGGTTGCATGAACCTTAGCATGTGAACAGACATTCCAGAAGCTTAAAGGAGCATTGGGAAGACCTCCTGTGTTAGCCAGTCCAGATTACAGCAAAGAATTTGTTGTGTAGGTGGATGCTTCAAACCATGGGGTGGGGACTGTAGTTAGCCAGGTTTCCACAGAGGAAGAAGAGCACCCAGTGGTTTATCTCAATCATAGGCTCCAATCCAGGGAGGAATGCAATGCAGCTGTAGAAAAGGAATGCCTAGCTATAGAGTGGGTGTTGTAGAAATTTCAACTTTATCTGTATGGAAGGAAATTCACTGTAGTTACAGACTGCAATCCCTTAGCATGGCTACATCGAGCCAGCCACAAGTCAGCAAAATGCCAAGTTACTAAGGTGGAGCCTAGGGTTGCAAGCATATGAAATGACAGTGCAGCACCACAGTGGGGTTAGCAATGCCAACACAGATGGGCTTTCAAGACAGAGAATAGGGGAGAGTATTCCCAGATAGGCTCAACCCTCTCAAGCAACATTTCTCAAGGGTCATTTGAAAAAACTAGCTTGAGTTTTTTTGGGGGGAAGTTGTGACACTTCCAGCCCAGCTATCAGGAATTTTGTAAATAATCATATGTCATTTATGAATATTGATGTGATTTATACAGAACTGTATGTTATGTACTGAGCTTCAAGAATGTAACTGCAGCATACCCTGCTGGAACACAGAAGATTAACTTACAAAACTTCAAGAAAATAAGTTGAAATTAAGTGCTTTATGATGGGATATAAAAGTTAGTTTCAGTGCAGCAAGCAGACACAATGTCTAGAGCTAGAATTTTTTCTATTGTCTGAAAAGAAAAGTAATTGCTAGGTTGAAAATGTAAAGTGTTTGATTGCTTTATGACTTCCTAGCAGCTACACAGTTCTGCAAACTTCTGAGATATATGCATTTTTAACACAGAGGTGTTTAATTCTAAGTTTCTGTTTAGCCTGGGAACTGAAGTCAGGTGACAGAAAATGATGCAATCCAAGCTGGCCCAGCAGTAATGTTTGATATTAATCTGGGAACTCTGTCAGAGAGGGAGAGGGTTTATTTTGTATTTTGTCTTTGACCTGGAAACATCCATCATCATCATCTGCACTTGCCTTGCTAATAGTTAGCAACCAGGGTACAGTAATTTCTTATAGATATAGATAGGAATATAATAAACATTAGTTTAGGTGTTTTCTGTATTTATTTGAGACAGTCTTGTAATATTGCGTTAAAATACTTCCTATGATTCTGAACTCTGTAGTTACTGTGTTGATTTATTATTGGCTTGTTCTTTTATTATTTATTAATTATTAAATATATTTAAACCTATCTTTGTGGCTGATATTTGTGAGACATATTTAACCACTCAGAGTACTTGCATAAATATTTCGTGACACTGTACAGGCCACTCCTAAATAGCCTTGCAAGTCTTGGTTACACTTACCATTTGCATTATAGTAACATTACACATTAGGATTGGTCACCCTTTGGTAAGGGCCGTAAAGTAGCTGATAAAGGCTTCTGGTGGCAGTGATAACTATCTTATAGTCTGGGCAAAAGGGGACATAGCTAGTAAACTTGTGTCAGCCTTTCCCAGTTACGTGTTTTTGTATAAATCAAATCACAAAGTGTGTGTGTGTGTGTGTGTGTGCCAGCTACTTGAGCAGGGACATGAAGCACTGGTTGGCCAGAGAGAGTGTTGGGAAGACTTGGCTTGGAACCCTGGCTAAGATCTCAACTCTATAGCTATGCCAGTGGGGATTCTTACTGGGGATCTGGAGAAAGAGGGAGAAACCAGCCCAGACTGACTGTGATCTCTGTGTGCTGTTAAGGGAAATTGCACTTTACTGTGTGTATACTTGTCATCCTCCCAGTGTGTACATCCCTCACTGTTGCCAGTGCTGAGGATTGAGGCTCCTTAATTACTGGGCCAGTAAGGGGTGTCACAATTGCTATAAGTTTGTCAGTGGCACCAGTGGGGATTCCATTCCTAAGCTTCAAATGTGTTTATTATTCAGGGGAGGGGGACTTCATCTTGTAATTTGCATTAATGCTTCTGCTACTAAATATCAGATCCGAAAACTCAACAGAAAGAATGGCTCAAAAAAACTTCCAGGTACTTCAACGATTTACTATATAAACTTCAGAACAATTAGTTCAATAGCTTTCACACAGCGTGCTTCATCAGGTTTCTGTTCAGTTTTTTGGTATATTACTGTTCTGGCTCAGGCTTTCAAACTGCTTGAGCTGCTGATGGTTGTGTTTTAAATATTACATCAGACAGACCTTCCAACAATTCCACACCATGTGCACAGAGTCATCATCCCTAGTTCCACATCTCCAGCAATTATCCAAATAAATTTATCCTCTTTGCTTTATTCTAAAAGGGGTTGTCTGCCAAAAGAGAATCAATTTAAATTGAGTAAATATCAAATGTGGGATCCTATGAACATTGATTCATAAGGGGAGACTCTTCTCCCATTTTTCCACCTGTATTTGCTGACCCAAGAATTTCTCACACTTTGCTCTAAGAGGGTTGACAGAAGCTACAAATCTGCTAATTATCATCTGATAGCAAATGGCAATTAATTGAGCCTTTCCCTCTTTGCCAGTAGCATTTTCACTTGGCGGTAGAAGGACTCATTATCCTGTCTACATATTTAGAATTTGAAATACATTCACACATCCTCCGAACATGGTTTCTAGAGTCAACAACCTTAAAATTCAACTTCCAGTTTCTTCCAAGCCCTCTGGATCTCACACTTTGTTCTTATGCACTGCCTGGGGATATAAGAATGCCTTTTGCCTAATTTACAACTCTGAAATAAGCCATCTGGGACAAGGGTACAATCTGGCATGTATCCAGTTAACTAAAGAGTTGGTCATGGCATGTGCTTAATAATCTGGCAACCCAATTCTGATTTTCTTCAAAGGCACACATAATTTATTTCTGGCAATTTGAGGGGGTTTTGTTTACCAAATGAAAGTAGCCATCATTTTCTGAAAACTAGAGTGGAAGGTGTATTTATCTGGCAAGTGCCATATCAGAAAGATATGTTTTGGAAGACAGAACGTTTTAACAGATGACAACTTTTGGAGATGTATCTTAAGTCTGTTCCATTCTTGGAACTTATCCTTAAATTCTTGCAAAACTACTTTCACACTAATATCCAGCACCTTCTCATAATTATAATGCAGGGTAACATCCATATACATTTCCTGCTGCACCTTAGGAAATGGTAACAAATCCTGCTTCCTTAACTCCGCCTTCCTTCTATAATTTAAAGGCAATAGGAAGGACATTTAGGTAGTAAGAGTAAGACCTGAGCATTTACTATATGTTTCAGATGTCTCTAGTACCTCTACTGTATTTCTCTCTTTGTTTTTACACCATAAAACTCCATCATTGACAAATCCAAGAAGAGATAACTGACTTGTTAGATGAGAATGGAACATCTCTCTTTCTACAATTTTGCTATATATATGTTGCAACTGTTTTCTAAGCTTAAATAAAAAGGAAAAATGACAACAGTCATCCCTGTCTAGTGCCCTTCTCTAATACAAACGAATGAGAGATTATTCCATTACTGGCAACCTATCACAATGCCTGCCTATACATTATTCTACACCTGTCTAGAAATATACCCCTGAATGTCATAAGCTCTTATAGGAGCCTACAAAAAGGACCATAGTAAGCAGTCACTTTTGCACATCTATAAATAAAGCCACTGTTGGTTTATCTTCAGACTTAATTCGGGACTGATAAACCATATTTAACCACAAGTGGATTAAGTTTAGGCGAATTAATCTTCCTTTAGGAAACCCTTGTTTTGAATGATGAACTAGTTGTACTATAACAGTTTCCAGTCATCTAGGCAGAATCTTTTCATAAATCTTCATTTCCATCTGCAACAGAAAAAAAGGCCTAAAATATGAATGCCCAGAAATGTTCTCCTTGCCTGTTTTAGTGTCATCCACAATAATGGGCCAATTTAGAAAATTTCTGCTGTCTTCTCTTATTTTAGGCAGCTTAACTGCCATAGAAATCTGCTTTCAAGCTGATGCCTTTTATTTCCTCTCACTTGGTTTTGCTTCTTATGATACCTGTAGATCACATCCTTTATTTCAATTGCATCTCTATATATGTTTCCCTATGAGTCTTTCATGCAAGAGTTTAGCATTTCTGTTTTTCTGTTTTTCAGTTTACTTACTACCAGTTTAGAGAAAGTTATTTAAAACCAAAAACTCAGAGCATGTAACCATGTTGCCAAAAAAAAAAACAAAAAACAAAGACCACCACAAAGGCAGATGTAGTGTTCGATGTTTGCAGGGAACAAATTATGTCACACAAACCAATGAAAAGTCATAACAATTTGCTCTTCAAGTAAAATAAAAACAGTAGATCATGCACTTTCATCCACTACATTCAAAAGAACATAATCAGAACATGACCAAAAAGATAAAAAAATAAATAAAGGGCCAACTCATACTCAACCCAAACAAAACTAAGCTCATCTTTTTCACTCCCAAATCACTCAACTCTAACAAAATATTATTCGAAGTATTGTCTTTAAATAAAACTAAAATTTAAATAGCCCCTCAAACCAAATTACTAGGTGTGATGATTAATAAACTAAAGTTTGACCTGCATGTTCAATGCAGCATCAAGAAAACACATCAGAAACTTGGTTTATTATATAGGAATAAGCATTTTCTGAATACTGTTAAAATCATACTAGCCAAATTGCACCTCCAACTCTCTCTACTTTACAGACCCCAAATTCTGAACAAACTACAAACCTCCTTAAAAGCCAAGTTAGAAAGCTACTATAACAAAATCTCAGAGTTCACACTGAATGCTAAACACTCAGCACACCACTGCAATATTCTACAAGTCTATCAACTGGCTCCAAGTTCCCAACTTTCTCTCCTACATCCAACTAATAACCACACATAATATTATTCATAAGCCTCTATACTATCCACCCATCTGTCATCTATTTGACCTGCACCTCCCAAACAAAAAACTCAAATGCAGAGACAAACAGCTGCTCACCGTCTCCAAATCTGCCACTTTTTCTGGCAAAGTCTCTACTCCTACTCTGTTGCTAAAGCTTGGAACTCCCTACCTCTTAACGTCAGAATAGTAACTAAACTTTCTTCTTCAAATCCTTACTAAAGGAATACTTAAATCCTTGATATGTTCCTATTTCTATCCTGGATGAAATTGACTATGGTTGCACTCTATGTACTCTGTCTCTCCTTGGTAGCACTCTCTGCTCTTTCATTCACAACTCCTTTCTCTATCTCTCTTTCTCTGCTCTTCTGTCTCCTCCTCCTTACTGATCTAGCCTTTCTCCTATGAGCACTTCTTTAAAACTTATAAAATGTTAGTACTATGTATTTCCTCCCTGCTCAAACTGTGCATCCTCTTGCCTCCTGTCCCTCTTATATTTGCCCTTTCTCTCTCTCTATCAGCTCTATTACATTATCTGACTGTACCTCATAGGTTCATAGGTTCATAGGTTCATACTAGGCTATCTGCCCAAGGGCATTTATAAGCCTAGCCCATAGTTATGTGGCTTTCGCCACCCCTTTAGTTTGAATAAAAACTATGCCTATCATTTTTCTGTGCCTCTGTCAAGCAGTGACACTGAAGTAATCCCTGGGGTATATCTGCGATCTCCCATCCATTGGTCAAGATTCCTCTTGAACAAGGCCAGCGAGGTGCTCTGCCTCACATGTACCGGGATTTTGTTCCACAGCATAGGGAGTCTCTGGGTGATGAATCTGTCCCTCCAGCACGTTCTATTTATAACCGTGTCAAGGTTTAAGTCTCCGCCCTTGTGGTTCTGAGGGATCTAGATTTTTTGAGGTGAAGCATATTCATCAAATCTGGGTTTGACATGGCCTTATATGTCAGGCACAGGTCACCTCTGAGCAAGCGGTATGAGACTGAATAGAGCTGGAGTTCTTTCAGTCGGGCAGCATAAAACATATTTTTGAGACCCTTTATCCTTTTGGTGAGGAACTTTTGGGGCCTTTCAAGCTGCAGCAGGTGTCTGGTCAGATACATTCCAAATGGGGCATTGTACTCAATCATAGGTCTAATGAGTGATGAGTACAGGGGGACAATGACCTCCCTTGATCTAGATGTGAATCCCTTCATGATCAGGTGGGCGATATAGAAGGTTTTCCTAACTACTTTAGCAACATGAGTGTCAAACGAAAGGCTACTGTCAACTTGGGTCCCCAGATCCCTGATGACTTTTTCTGTGCTCAATGGATTGCCACCTATATGGTAGCTAGGGGTAACCTTGTTTTTCCCGAAGGGTATGACTATGCATTTTTTGGCGTTTAACTTCAGGCCATGGCTCTGGCACCAGTTATCCGTTTCTGTGAGGCCCTTCTGGAGGATATCTGTGTCAGATGTGTTTTCGACTATAGTGCCCAGTTTGCAGTCATCTGCAAACTTTGTCAGCCATAACCCTCCTGTGTTTCCTTGTACTTCAGAAAAGTAGATGCCGAACAAGAGTGGACCCAGAACTGAGCCCTGTGGGACACCACTTGTGACAGGCTTTGAGTCTGACATGGCTCCAGCAACTCTGACCCTGTGGGTTCTGTCACTTAGCCAGTTTGCAACCCATCTTGTGATGTATGGGTTTACATTCAAGCTGATGAGTTTTTCGATGATACCTGAGTGGGGTATTGTGTCAAGGCCTTTGCCAGGTCGAGGTAGGCTGTATGGACTGCCTTTCCTCATCAATGGCCTTGGTGACTGTCTCGAAAAAGTCAACCAAGTTTAAGAGGCAGGATCTGCCTTTGACAAAGCCAAACTGGGTTGGATCCAAAGTCTGCAAGTTCCCTATGTCTTTATTTATGAGTTCCATTATGATCCTCTCCATGGCTTTGCAGATAAGGCTTGTCAAGCTAATGGGGCGGTAATTTCCAGGGTCTGTGGAGGCACCGCCCTTATGAAGTGGGACCACAGTCGCGTGCGCCACTCCTTGGGTACGTATCCTGAGGTGAGGCTAAGATTAAACAGCTGTCCTAACTGTGGGTTTAATTCCTCGTTGAGTTCATGAAGCACACAGCCGGGGACACCATCCGGTCCCATGGATGCTGTGTTTTTGCCTTAGTGAGGGCAGTTCTCACCTGGGCGTTGGAGATGTTTGGGGGCTACAATCCTCTGGAATAGATATCTCTCCTTTTGGGGGAGGGGAGAAGTTTGCACTGAACCTGTCAGCCAGTATGTTAGCAATGTGTGTAGGTTCAGTAATTTTACATCATTTTGAACTAATTCTGAGCATATCTGGGAGTTTCCTCCTAGGTTTCTAACATAGCTAAAGAAGGCCTTATGATTGTCTTTAGAGTCCTTGGCGATTTTTCTCTCAAAATTTGCCTTGGATGATTTTATGAGAGCTCTTAGTTTTTACTTATAATGATCAAAGGTGTCTTACCTTTCAAGGATTTTGCTCTATCTTGTAGTAGCTTCCTCCTTTTGTTGTAGAGCTTGTTTATGGCTGGGGTCCACCAGACTGGACGCTTGCCTTTGGTACAGAGAGTCTTAGTTTTGTTTGGGATTGCCTGATCCATGCAGTCCTGTAGGTGCTGGTAGAAGGCATTTGTAAGTGATTCAGCGGTTTGAGTAACGTTTACCACTGGCTCAGGGGCCTTAAAGGAGACCACACTAGTTTTTAGAAGTGTGAAATCGGCTTTTGAGAAGTTTTTCACTGTGGTCTTTTTTGTTTCAGGTAGGGGCGGGATGAGGACCTCCAGCGAGATTAGTTTATGATCTGATCTCACCAGTGAGGGGTATACTTCCGGTGTTGAACATTTTGATCCCATATTCGTGATGATGAGATCAAGTATGTTTTCTCCTCTTGTGGGGATGGTGACTAGTTGTTCCATGGCATTTGAGTTTATGAACTGCAGGAATCTTTGGGTTAGAGTGTTCGGGCTTGAGTAGTGTTCCCTGTCTATATTAGGGTAGTTGAAGTCACCTAGTATGATGGTGTTTGGAGATACATTTATCCCCTCCAATGTTTTCAGGAAGGCCATGTGAGGTTCCTGAGTTTGAGAGGGTGGCCTATAACATGCTACAAATTGCAGAGCAGTCTTGCCTATGGTTAATTGCACCTGGATGGTCTCCGATGCATCGTGCGTTGCCACCAACCTTGAGGTGTGGGTGTCCTTTATGAATATGGACACCCCCCTCCTTTCTTGATGTTGTCCGGATTTTGGGGCCGGAACGCATGATATGAGGTGAAACCTGTTAGTGCTGGGGTGCTCTCAGGAGCCTTGAACCAGGTTTCTGTCACAGCACAGACATCGATGTTCTCCATATTGAGAAGGGCCTCGAGTGCGTGCATCTTGAGAGTGAGACTTCTGGCATTGAGCAGCATTACCCTTAGTTTTTTTCCTTTTTGGTATTCTAGGGTGGTAGGTTTAGAATTTGAGCCTTGCCTAAAAAAGGCACTATGGGGGTGGCAAGAGCCTTTGCCAATATCCGGAAGCCCAGGGGTGACAGGTGCAAGCCGTCCCTTGCGAAGCAGCGTGGCTTGTCCAGCATGTCATCCCAGGCAGACAGACATTGGATCCCCTTTGAATGACACCAGAATTTAAGCCAATTATTAAAGCTGATCATCTTATCACTGTATTGTGGCATCATTCTAGGTGAAGGTAGGGTACTGCTCAAGGTCAGGGTCATACCTGCCTGGGCTACATAATCAGAGAGCTCCTCGATGTCCCTTTTCATGTAGTCCAAGGAGGTACGTCTCAGGTCGTTGACACCAGCGTGGACAATGACTGAGTCGTACTTGTACCTGCTGTTGAGAGACCTGAGTGCTTGCGTTATGTGGCGGATTCTAGCGCCCGACAGGCAGCTTACTGTGACCTTCTCCTTACTCAGTCTGGTGAGCGGGACGTCAGTGTGTCTGACTATGGAATCACCAATGACAAGTGTGTCTGGCATTTTGTTTGGCCTTAAGGGCTGTGACTGTTTGACACTCTGACTGTGTGGTCTATGTGTTGCATGTGTTGGGTCGTGAGGTGGTAGTTGTTTGGGTGTCTGCTTTGGTGGCCTCTGCTGTTTTGGTAAATTTTTGATCAGAGCCTCCTGTCTTTGTGTGAGTATGTGTATGATTTGAAGTTGTGATGGTACCATGTGTGACTGGGTATGTATTGTGTGTGGTTACCTTCTACTCCTGTCTGGTCTTGCCAGTCCTATGTTGAGAGAGCTCAGCCTCCAGTTTGGCCATATAGTTGCATCTCTCGCATGTATTTGTGTTTTGTGGGAGAAGGAGAGGATTGTCTGTGTACATGAGGCAATTGTAACATTGCCTCAATATTCCCAGGTTCACCAGTTGAGCTGGAGAGGACACTAGCAACTGATCCCTCGACATACTAGAAGTAGTAGATAAAGAGACTTTCAAAGGACTCCGGGGGAAGTGGGTTTTAGGCTGGTGGGGTACTATCTATAATAAGAGTGCTTTATCAAGGTGCAAGTACTGTAGGAGTAAGTGCTAGGCTTCATTTGTCCTTTTTAAAGTACTCAACACTTAATTGTTAAGTTAAAGCACAACAATCTCTTTCTCCTTAACCCCCCTCTCTCTCTTGATCTCTACATTAAAAGATTGAACTAGAATGCCTTTTCTATCATTAAGACTATACTACATAGTTAAAACTGTACCTATAATACCTTTTGCACTGTAAAAGAATGTATTCTATTACCTGCTTCTCACATCTTACTGTAACTATATTACTCTACTGAATTGCCTTCCTTACAAGTTTTACTATAACTGTAGTTATTACACATACTGTATGTACTTAATGTTTTTTTATTCTATCTTTACGTTTTGTAACGTGGAGCTTTTCTCCTTGGGCCTCTTCTGAAAAGGGACTCTTTCTGGCCCAGTCAGACATTTTTGGTAAACAAATGGCAAATGAATATATAATAAATAAATAAAACACAGGTTATTATCTATTGGTGGACCGTAAGGTTTGGTGTTTGGACCATCGCTCTCACTATTTACGAACAGAATGCTGATTGCACTATATGCTAAGGTATCTCTGGCACTGCAGTCAGTTAGTTGAGATACCATAGTCAAACTTTTACCCTTGGTCTTTAGTTGGTTCTGAGCAGAGATGAGGTGTGATCAGCTTCTAATGACCTCACAATTCCAAGAAAACCAAATATACTATTTGGATATTACTATTTTCAACCTGAGAGTGAATCGATACTTGTACTGTGAACTATGTTAGAGGTAAACTTACTGAATAACATAATTTATCTCAGACCACAGAAAATAAGATCTTCAGTTTCATATCTTTGCTAATTGACCGGGCACCATTGCCTATTTCAAAGGCAATGGGGGCAACCCTTTCACTTAACTTTCTTACTTTTAAATGTTTTAATTCAGGATATTGCCCTTTCCCTCTTAAAAAAATTAGTTTTAGAATCTAGGTGTAGTCATCCAATCAAACAGTCTTGCAGCAAATGATTTGTACAGATTGGGTTTCTGCCTAAACCTGGGGGGGGGGGGCTCATTCTGCAAGGCTGTCCCTCTGGTATGAAACTGATTGTCTCAGGATTTATCAATTACCAATAACTACAACAGTTTCAGAAGTATTATCTTAGAACACCTTAAATGAATTTATCAGTGTTTTTATTTGAAACAAAATGTATAATCCAGTCTAAGTTTTGCTTCATCCATCATCTGGAGGCCAACCTGTTCTTTATTTTTGTAGATGGTATTACACTGAAGGTTATATTTAGTCATTTCCTAAGTTAGGCAGCTTCTAAAAAAGTGGTAGTGTAAGGTATTTGTGCATTATTTTATTTTATTTTTTTTTACTATGAATTTCTTATGTTATGCTTTTTTCATATGATTTGTTGAAAAATAAACAATGCCATTTATTAGATCTGTTTAAGCATATCAGCACAACAGCTGTGGTGGTGCTGTGGTTAGTGTTGTATGCTTCCCAGCAAGAGATTTGCTGGTTCGATTATCAGCTAGAGAGCCTTCTGTGTGGAATCTACATGTCCTCCTGCAGTCAAGTGAGTTTTAAAGACATGGAGGTAGGTGCTTGTGTGTGCATGTGCCTGCTGTGAAGGTTGGGCGCTGGGGTGGCAGCTCGGCACAGTGAAAACACCACTGCCAATCAGTCTGCAGACTGGTGATCTGCTGTGGCAACCCCTAACCAGGAAAAGCTGAAAGACATTGCTTTAAGTACATCAGCATGTAATGCTTCTGTGCCTTGTATGTTGCTTGACCCTATGTTTTTGCTTACTAACTTTATGTAAATGCATAATTAACTGTTTATCTAGATCATAGTTGAAAGGGTCTTCAAACCAGCCTACCTACCCTGCTAATAAATTCAAATAAAATAAAAATGCTGTGGAGATTGCACCCATTTTCAGTATTTAGGATTCCAAATTGCCATGGTTTTCTTGAATAATGAAATGTAATAAGAAAGACAACACAACAATGGGGTGTCTGCATCATCATCAGCCCTCTTTTTCTACATGGGTTCGAGCTATCATGTTAACTGTCACCATCTCTCTAGATTCAATGCCACACTCCTGCCTTGTTCGACACCCATGTCTGATTGTTGCAGATCTTCTCTCACATAATCCATCCACCTCTTTGCTGGACGTCCTCATTTCCTCTTACCTTCTTCCTGTCTTTCCCAAATCTTCTTCACCAGATTGACTTCTGCTTTTCTGCATCTATCCAAACCACAATAATCTGTTCATTTTTGATCCTTTCTGTAATTGTAGCTACTTTGGCTTCTGCTCTTATGTCCTCATTTCTCCATCTGCCCCACAGTGTGCATCCTACCATCCTTCTCAGGCACTTAATTTCCATCACCTCTAGCTTCTTCAACTGTTCTGCTTTTACTGCTCAGTTTTCTGTACCATACAGTAGTACTGGTCGCACCAATGTCATGTACACCTTACTTTTCAGCTTCTTTGGCATTCTTCTGTCATAGACTACACCTAAGTCTCTATGCCAGTTCACTGCAGCCCCTCTGATTCTAGCTTTGACTTCTTCATTCAGACTTCCCTTCTTATCAACCACCCCTCCCAGATACTTGAAGCTATTAATCTGTTCCACTATAATCCCTTATATCTCAATTTTCAGCTTCTTCTGATTTCCCCAATTTGCTGCCATTACCACTGTCTTATCTGTGCTTAGTTTCATCCCATGTGCCTTCAGTTTTGCATTCCATTCTATTCCCCTATACTTTGCTGACATTCTTGCTCAGAGTCTGCCTGTAATGCCACATTGTCTGCATACAGAAAATTTGTTGATCTGTCCCCTCCGATCTGTTTGCTAATGTAGTCCATCATTTGTATGAACAGCAGTGGGCTCAGAGCTGAACCCTGGTGCACACCCACTCCAACTGGAAACCCCTCTGTGAGACTAAACACTGTTCATACTTGAGTCTTTGGGTCTTTATATATAGCCTGCACTAATTCTACCAATGTTTCTTGGACTTTGAACCACCACAGTACTGCCCCCAAATTAGCTTTCCTTGGACCTTGCCATATGCTTTCCCCAAGTCTAGAAATGCCCATTTAGACTCTTTCCTCACCTCTAGCTTCTTCATAACTCACTGAAAACATCAGGTCAGCTATGCTGCATACTGATCTGTATCCATACGCTCATCTCCCATCTTACATTTTACTACTGTGCATATCCATTTATCAATCACCCTCTCCAGACCTTTCATGCAATGTGACAGGAGTTTGATACCTCAGTACCGCCCACAGTTGTGGATGTCCCCTTTGTTCTTGCACACTGGCAGGAGTATGCTTGTTCTCCAGTCATGTGAGCTATGCCTTTCTCTCTATATTGCTATGAGTACCCTCAGGAGCCATTTCTTCCCTATCTCACCCAGCATCTTTATCATATCTGCTGTGACCTCATCTGAGTCTGCTGCTTTATCATATCTGCTACGACCTCATCTGAGCCTGCTGCTTTCCCTGCTTTTATTTTCCTTAGTGCTGTTCTTACTTCTTCTAGGGTGGGCTCCTCTTCTTCTCTTATTGTAGGATGTGTCTGGGGCAGTACAACTTCTGTGGGGTTTTCTTCATTCAGAAGCTGCTGGAAGTAATAATTCCATCTGCCTTTGATGTCCTGTGAACTGGTGAGCAGGTTATTGCTGGCATCCTTATGAAGGATGTCTCATTATCTTCTTTATCTTTCTGTCTTAGCCTTGCAACCTGATATAGTTTCTTTGTGCCACTTACTGAGTCACTTTCCACAAGATGGTAGTGTGCCTCTTATGGCCTGTTCTTTGCTATTTCAACTCCTTTCTTAGCTTCTTTTTTAGCCACCCAGTATTCCTTCCTAGTCTGGTTGGTCTTTTCTATCTCCCACTTTTTCCTGCACTCCTTCTTTCTTTTGATGACTTCTTGACTTCTCCATTCCACAACCAGCTTTCCTTATGTACGTAATTACCATACCTGACTCGGCCACATATCAGTTCTGTAGTCCTCACATGTGCTACTATTTTTCTGCAACTCCACCAATTTCCTCCTCTTCTTAGGGTGCTAGACCCCTGAATAATTCCTTGAACTGTTTTACTTTCTCTCATGTCAACTTCTAGGTCTTCAGCCTGGTCTCTGTTGACCTTAGAGCCTTCTATGACCACTGCTTGCAGCTGATTGTGGCAACCAGTGGTTTAGGCTGTGGGCCGATGTTTCACTGAGGATGACTTTCCAGTCATTGATTCTACCCAAGTGCCCTTCCCTTACTAGGAGTAAGTCTACCTGAGTTGCATTTTGTCCACTCTTGTATGTGATTTTGTGATTGTCTCTCTTTCTGAACCATGTGTTGGCTACTATCAAGCAATTTGCCAGTGAGAGGTCCAGAATGGCCTCTCCTTCTTTATTTTGTTTGCCCACCCATGTGGACCCAGGCAGTCCTCCTATCTTGTTCTATCTGTCCTGATGTGTGCATTCAAGTCACACATTATCCACACCAATTCATGCTGTCTTGCTTTATCTAGTAGGTCCTGCAACTGCTGTCTGAATGCACTCTTTTCCTCACTATCACAGCCCTGCTGTGAGGCAGAGGCTGAGATAATGAATACTGCCCTATAATTACACTGGAGTCTGATTGCCATGAGTCTGTCACTAATGTTGATGATATCCCTCAGTCCCATCTGAAGCCTGTCTCTCTCTCTCTCACCACAATTCCCACACCATTTCTAGCCTGTCCTCCTCCTGAGTACTAGACTCTGGATCCCAAGTGGCTTTGCTGCACTTCCCTTCTATCTTGTCTCTTGGATAAATAGGATGTCCAACCTCCTCAGTATTATTATGTCATCCACTTCCAAGCTGTGTCCTGTCAATGAACCTACATTAAGTGTAGCTATTCTCTGTTCATGTTTGTCAGGTTGATTGATTTTATGTCCAGCTTTCATTCAAGTGAGCTATCCCATGTAACACAGGCTAGGCAACTAAAAACTGCCCAGCCAGTAGCTTATTGACCTAGAGCTGCTGGGCTTTATGGCGGGCACACACTGGCCAAAATGGGCACATACTCCCCTTCCACTATTAGCATAGGTCCCTGGCTTAGGTCAGAATAGGACAGGTCTTCAGCCCACTTATAGCCGGAAACTATCCATGCCCATTTTGGTGACATTAATTAACACAACTCAATCACCTAGAGCCATATTTTATATCATCGACTGGCTAGCCCTGCCACAGCACAATGTCTGTGATCCATGTTTTTCAATCTTGAGTATACTGCCCATCACAGTAGATGCCCAAAATTGTTTGTCTGTACAACTCTTTTTCCTAAAGGCCACCATGTAGAGTCTGTGCTGTCACTGGTGAGTTTGAGATGGAAACATTCAGCATGTTTTTCAGAGATGGGAGGGACCCACAGAGACACAGAGAGAATATGCAAACTCCAACAGCCATTGGCTGGAAGTCAGGATCAAAACCTGTGCCTTGTGCATGGGAGATGAAGATCTTCACCATTATGCCAACTGGTTTCTGGGGTATTGCACTGAATTAACTTTTATTTTACAGCTGACTAAGACAGTGGTCCTCCATCTATTTAGCTTTGGTAAGGTGCTTCTAACCTCTGAGTGAAGGTTATGCACACAAGCAAGACATGACTTGCCATTGTATAACTGCTGAACTGCATGATTGCATACAACACTGCCAAGCTCTTTCTTCACTAAACTGGATTAACTTTCCAGTCATGGTGGCCTACCTGAAGATAAACAATACCCATAGACTGCATTGCAAATCTGTAAATAGCTTGCCAGTATCACAGGTTCTTAGGAGGACTGCATCTAGAGGGAGCTGCAACAGAGCATCCCTTCTAGTGGCAAAGCTTTTTAGGGGAGCAGTAACAAACCTGTGGAACAGATTCCCTGATCACATGAAGGAAACCATATTTACTCACTCACTCCTTATAATGATAAAAACAATCTGCTTACTAATAGCAAATATTACTCCTAACTTACCTGAGTGTCATTGACCAGAATAGCTTTAATTATAGCTTTCAGAACAGTTCTGAATATTTGCACATTTGTGTGATAACACTCTCTATCTACAACACTCTGATGAAGAAATAGGTAATGGCACTTGCATTTGGAGATATTGGATACCTTTCACATGGATTAGTTTGCTGTTATTATTTGGACTAAATTAGTTTCACTGCATTGCTTATCTGTGGTGAAAATGTACTGTATAAGATAATTGAATGTGTGCTACATTTTATGTTTTTTAGTGTTATTATGATTCTCTATTATATTACTTAATCACAAAATAAATAAATACATACATAAACATATAAATAAATAAATAACATCTTCTTTGAAAATTAATCCCCTAATCAATAATACTAAAACATAAATCTGTTAGAGGAGGTGTTCTGACTTTTGCATTGCTTAATTGAGTAAACGCCTCCTTAGCTGAGGTTCCATAGCCATTTCTGTGGTTTCATTTGAAGAAGACATGGGCAGAATAAAACTAGTTTAAAGAAGAGCAATTACAGATATGCAGGAGTTGTAACAGATCCCTTCAGAATAATTGATTAACTTAAAAAGATATCCTGGAGTTAAAAAGGCCACAAGTGGGCATGTTAAAGCCTTCAATACTTGAGATATAAAAGATTTTGTATAAGAAAAATCAGCAGGACAAAATGACATGAGAAATTTTCAGTGGATTGGCGAAGAGGGATGTGAGTGTGTACTGGTTCATGGAATCCTTTGCAAATACAGAGTTAAAACAGGTGATTTCAAGAATATATGAACAGAAATCTATTACTAAATAGATATGGAGCTTGGCAAGTTTACATGAGACCAATTTTGAGTAGCAGAGATTTAAAAGATACTATTTTTTGTGGGCTGTGAAGGTATGATTTTATTTTTTTCTCTGCCAAAAAGTTTAAGTTTATGGAGTACATTTATCCACTAATTTGTGAGGTATATGGCACTCCCATTTTCCCCTTATTGTTTATTATGGCTTTGATCCCTTGAGTCTGGCCATTAATAGGTGTACTAGTAAAAGACCTGTGCCTAGAGAAGAGATGTGGTATTGTATGAGGAAGTCTGGAGTGTCAGAGAAGTATGTAAGAGTGGTACAGGATATGTACGAGGGTAGTGTGACAGCGGTGAGGTCTGCGGTGGGAGTGACAGATGCGTTTAAGGTGGAGGTGGGATTACATCAAGGATCAGCTCTGAGCCCTTTCTTATTTGCAATGGTGACGGACAGGTTGACAAACGAGATCAGACAGGAGTCCCCGTGGACTATGATGTTTGCAGATGACATTGTGATCTGTAGTGAGAGTAGGGAACAGGTGGAGGAGACCCTGGAGAGATGGAGATATGCTCTAGAGAGAAGAGGAATGAAGGTCAAAAGGACTAAGACAGAATATATGTGTGTGAATGAGAGGGAGGATAGAGGAATGATGAGGATGCAGGGAGTAGAAGTGGCAAAGGTGAATGAGTTTAAGTACTTGGGATCAACAGTTCAGAGTAATGGTGAGTGTGGAAGAGAGGTGAAGAAGAGAGTACAGGTAGGATGGAGTGGGTAGAGAAGAGTGTCAGGAGTGATTTTTGACAGATGAGTACCTGTAAGAGTGAAAAGGAAGGTCTACAAGAGGGTAGTGAGACCAGCTATGTTATACGGGTTGGAGACAGTGGCATTGACAAAAAGGCAGGAGTCAGAGCTTGACATGGCAGAGTTGAAGATGTTAAGATTTGCACTGGGTGTGACGAGGCTGGACAGGATTAGGAATAAGTATATTAGGGGGTCAGCCCAGGTTGGAAGGTTTGGAGACAAAGCCAGAGAGGCAAGATTACTTTGGTTTGGACATGTGCTGAGGAGGGATGCAGAGTTTATTGGGAAAAAGATGCTAAGGATGAAGCTGCCAGGTAACAGGAAAAGAGGAAGGCCTAAGATAAGGTTTATGGATGTGGTGAGAGAGGACATGCAGGTGGTTGGTGTGAGAGGTCAAGATGCAGAGGACAGGAAGAAATGGAAACAGTTGATCTGCTGTGGTGACCCCTAATGGGAGCAGCCGAAAGAAGAAGAAGACTAGCAAAAGACCTGTGTCAGACACCATTCTCAACCACCAAATTTTAACCTAAGTGGAAGGTTCTACAATTTTGATTCATATCTTGAGGGAATCTGTAATGAGTTGCTTGGGGTGGAAGGTTGCGTGTCTTTTAAGGTCACAGTTTAAGTTATGAAAAACTGAATATCCTGTCTTTTAGAGTTAGGTATTCATCAGGCAGCTGGATAATCCACAAATACCCTTCTTTTCCAGGCACGTCTAATGTGATGCTTATGTACACAATGGACTTGGGATATGTCATTGACAGCTTCAGATACTTGATTAGATCTTGGAAAGCACATTTTATGTTGATGTCCAGAACAGCTTTTGTTAAAATGTCCATATTTTCCATGGTCTTTCATGTTGTTTGTGTTTGCTAGTGCAATATGGTCCTAAGTTTCTTCTGATCATGTATATGTTTTAGTTTTACCTTTATATGGGTGAACAAGACCCAGGGTATAGAGTATAGAGGAAGCCTGTGCAAGCACTTATAAGGGCAAAAAAGGTTTAGGGTACCTATGAACTTTATCAAACCACATTTTCAGTATACATATCAAAGAGGTTGAGTAGGCCTGAAATGTCAGCATGATGGAACTTGGAAATGCTGCAGCATGTTTTAGTTTGCAAGATAAAGTGAGTTGTAGAGTGAAAGTACTACATCTGCTTACCAGGTTGTGGCATATAGATAAAAATGATATTGTAAAAGTATTACAGCATGTCTAAGATGTGTGCAGGTGATGTTGTGGAACTCCACATGTATTGTGGTGGAGGGAAGCATAAACCAGTCAGATGGAGTTCTTTGGAGGCCAACAGAAGAGAAAATGGTGAGGAACTGTGAGTAGAGTGTGCTGGGCTTACCAATACTTCTGTAAACATGTACATTTTAGTTGAGTACCAAAGAATACATATGATATTTTGAAATCAGATGTGTAATGTTGTGTTGGTGATCTTTGTGCTGTTGCCAATGAGTATGTGCCAACCAGGACGTTCAGTGTACGTTATGGAGGGTGAAAGTGGATTAGGACAATTTTGGGGACAGGAGTTTCCCCTGTGGAACATAGGAGTGAACAAAGTTACAGAGATACAAATTTATTTATTTATTACTTATTTATTGCATTTGTTTACTGGGATAAATCCACTGGGCCTAAAAGAGCCCATTTTCAGTAGAGGCCCGGGGAGAAAAGCTCAAACGAGATATAGAAAAAAATATAAACATTAATTAGTACAGAAGCAGAAACAGTGTTACAGATAGTAAATATAGTAACATATACAGAATATATACATAAAAGCAGGAATCTAGTTTGTTTGATTACAGCAATATATACAGAAAATATACATTAAAGCAGAATTCAATGAATTCAATCAGATTGGTATAAAAAGAGATCAGTACTATTGTACCAGAATCAACAAGTGAAAATAAAAATAAATATGTTATATTAATATGTTAATATTAATTATTAATATACTAATATGTTAATATTAAGTTATAACTAGGCCTAATTATCACAAGTTAGAGAAATAACCACATACATGGAAAATGTTCAAGATGGAGTCACCCATCATTTTAAAAGGTCATTGCAACATCAAGAGGTTAGTAAAGTTAATTTTTACAATTCTAATCAATTCAATTTGGTTAATCAGTTGTAGTGGTCTTCCATTAAACCCATACGTAAAGGGCCTATCCGAAGACTGACTTTTGGAAGGTCATTAAGGGAAGGATCTGCTGCAGCTACATGATTTAGATATGGTGGACATAATTATGATCTGATTAACCTGTAAGTTAACAGAGGTTTTTTTAAGCAGGATACCTTGATTAGTGCTCTTATTGACCTCACTGAGTCTGGGAAGGGGGGAAAAAGAATGGCTTGTGTGTGATTACCTGGAAGGATGTAAAGCTTGTAAACACAAAGGCTTTGCTAACTTAAAATACATGTCTGGGATAGGAGAAACAATACTGTATTGTGATGAGCAACTGTCCCTTTTGGAATGAGACTTTCCTTGGCATTTAGTATGTTTTATGTCTGAGGAGGTAAGAACATCCTTGAACTGTCTGGAAAGGTATGAGTAGCATAACACTGTAACTGAAGAATAGTTTGAGGAGAATTGATGTGATGATTTTTATTTTTATGCATCAAGCTGTTTTCTTTCATCTCTACATCTTCTTATATTTATCCTTTCAATGTGCTTCCTTTCAGTGGTGTTTCAGTACCACCTGCTGGGAGGTCTTCAAAGAAGTGGCTATGCACAACCTCCAGTTAGACAGAGACACCTATACCAAATCAGTTCTTGCCTAAATAAATAAATGACTGGAGGATGTAACCACCACTAAAGTTATTACTATAAGAGATAATCAGATCCCTTGGCTCACCAGGAATGTCTACAAGCTACAGAGGGAAAGAAACACAGCCTTCAAGGCAAATGACAAAGAAAGGTTAAAGGCAGCCAGGTCAAATCTGAAAAAGGGCATCAAAGAGGCAAAGAGGGAGTATGGGAGGAAAATTCAGATCTGCTTCCAAGACATGATGGACACGAGAAGCCTATCTATAAGACCAAAACACCCCCATGTGATGACAGCTTGGAATTCCTAAATGAATTGAACTCCTTCTTTGGCAGATTTGAGGAGAAGAACACCACAGTACCTTCTAAAACAAAGACTGACATAGAGGAGATAGTGTTCACCTTAAACTCTGAGGAGGTGAGACTTCAGCTTAAGAAGGTGAATCCTAGGAAGGCTGCTAGACCAGATAACATACCTGGCAAGGTGATGAAGGGGTGTGCTGATCCATTATGTCTGGTACTGACAGACATCTTCAACTCATCCCTTGCTATGGAGAAAGTACCCTTGCATTTTAAGGAAACAAGTATTGTCCCACTTCCGAAGAAACCCAGCCATACCTCTTCAATGACTTCAGATCAGTCACCTTAACCTCAAACATTATGAAGTGCTTTGAGAGGATTGTGAAGAAACATCTATCTGCAGGTCTGCCTAAGTCCTTCGATCTGCTCCAGTTTGCATACCAGGCAAATAGATCGACTGCAGATGCGATATCAGTTGGACTTCACTTTGCACTAAAACATCTAGAAGCGAGGAATAACTATGTAAGGCTGCTGTACATCGACTTCAGTTCTGGGTTCAGCACTGTGATGACGATGCAACTGGTGGATAAACTTGTGAAATTTGGGATAAACAAACACTTACGTAATTGGACTCTTGACTTTCTGATTGGTAGACCCCAATGGACATGTGCTGGAAACAACACCTCTCAACGTATAATCCTGAATACTGGCGTTGCCCAAGGTTGTGTGCTCAGCCTCTTGCTCTTCAACATCCTCACCCATGAGTGTACTGCAAAAACATAACTCAAACCATATTATAAAATTTGCTGATGATACCACGGTCGTGGGTCTCATTAGTGATGGAGATGAACATAACTACAGGTATGAGGTGAACACTTTGATTGCCTGGTGTGACCTGAATGTTAATAAGACCAATGAAAGGAGTATGGACTTCAGGAGAAAGGCAACAGTTCACCAACCACTCACTATTAAAGGGGAGTTAAAAGATAAAGTCAAAACGACCAACTTCCTGGGCATTCACAGCTCAGATGACCTCTCCTGGACTGTTAATACCAATCAAATAGTCAAGAAGGCTCAACAGAGGCTTCACCTCCTGAGAAGCTCAAAAAGGCCAGGTCCCACTGTCTGCTCTCACCACTTTCTACAGGGGAGCTATCGAGAGCATCCTCCCTAGCAACTTCATAGCATAGCTGGGCAACTGCACAGTTGCTGAGAAGAAGAAATTACAGAGGGTGGTGAGGGTGGCCAAGGAAATCTTGGGCATACACCACCCTTCTATTCAGGAGCTTTTCTTTAGAACAAGAAAGAGAACATACAAAATACTAGCTGATTCGACCCATCCAGCCCACAACTGGTTCTTATAACTTGCGTCTGGGAGGAGGTACCGCAGCTTCCACTGTAGGACTTCCAGATTCAGGAACAGTTTGTATCCTACAGCTGTGAGAATTATTAACTCTGACACCAACCGTAACACCTGATATATTGAAGCATCTTTTTTTTAATCCTGCTGCTCTGAGCAATTGCTCCCAGTATTACTATTATGGAGTATGATGGCTATACTGAGTCATGTCTAAGGTTAACAAGTGCAATATGGTAACTAAACAGCTGCTATTCACTAGTCTCTATTTATTCTGTTTTACCAGTGATGGGGTTTGGTGGTGTGCATTTGTTTATTTATTATTTATCATTGGATAATGGGTATTGAGTGTATTTTTGTGATGTGAACTACCTCTTGCATGTCATATGTGTTATTTTCTTTCTTATGTTATTCTTTGATACCACTGTAACTATGCTATTTGCACTGCATTTCTATTGTGAGTTGACATTTGTAATTTTGTTTAGGCTGCATGTATGTGGTCCTAAATGACAATAAAGTTTCTTTGAATTTTTGAAACTTTTAAATCTTTCAGCTTTTCCCGTTAGGGGTCGCCATAGCGGAACAACGGTCCACAGAATGATTGGCACTGGAGTTTTTATGGTGCCAACTTGCAGTCCAGTGCCCAGTCTTCGACAGGAGGCACACACACACACACACACACACACACACACACACACACACACACACACACACACACACACACACATACACACACACACACACACACACACACACACACACACACACACACACACACACACACTCACCCCTACAGCCAGTTTAGTGTGTTCGATCCACCTTCACTATGTCTTTGGGATGTAGGAGGAAACTGGAGCACCTGGAGAAAACCCACATGACAGCAGGAAGGACATGCAGACTCCGCACAGAAGGCACCTCAGCCGTCAATTGAACTGGAGGACCTATTGCTGGGAAGTGGCAATGCTAATTGCTGCACCTCCACAGTCTTATTTCATCTCTAGTTCTTTCATCACTACATTTCATTTATATATTTAATGGCACAAGATTATTTTGTATATTTTTTGCATATTAATAAAACAGAATAAAATATTTGAAGGAAATGTTTATACATCATATATTAGATGAATTAGTCTCAAAATATTTACTTAATTATTTTTTTCAGGAAATTCTAATGTCACCAAAGTATCAGAAGGCTCCAGAAATATATAAAGCCATAGTTAATCTTTTTGGTGTCAGGTCTGTATGAAAAGAAAGTTCTGCATATCTTTTTTAATTGTATTTATATATATTTTTTTAAATACAGATTGTTTAAAAACAGCATTTTATTTATTTCAGTAATGACTACTAAGTGGGTTGGTGTGTTGGTCCAAGATCTGTTTTATTTTACAATGTATTTCAAAATCAGTGGCCAATGTCATAACATAAAATGTGCAGTGCAAATAAGTGTTACAACACTAGCAAACAGCATTGCAATGCATTGTATTCCATATTTGCAAAACATTAGCAAAACTCTACCTAACCCTATTGCAGGCACATGTATGAAATTAGATTTGATTCAAAGGAAGAGGTAGTAGGAACTCCTCCATTTCCTTAATCATCTTATATGCTTTTCTGCATACATGTTTTGTGATATGTATATATCTTGCATATTTATAATGATTAAACAAAAAAGAAAAAAAAATACTAAAACATCTACAATAACTCATATCTCTTCTGATCATTGTTATGACATTGCAAAACATGCTAATATTGAGCATATCAACTGTTTTTAAAAGATATGATGTATGTGCATCTTGAGAATTTATAATTAAAGTAAAATGAAGGGAAACTCAAGCTGGAAATATCTAGTTTAACATGGATTTCTAGTGACCATTTTATGACATCACAAAACATGCCAACATTGGGCATATGTACTAATTTAGGAGACAATATTTACAATGCAAAATCTGATAAGAGTTCCATCTTCAGTAACCTATTGGACTGATGCTACAGGCATTAGAATTACTTTGTTACAAAATCTTCCAGGGGGTGTCTGAGCCCCCATTCCCATTATGCATCACTCACCTTACACTTTCCCTAAAAATTATCAAAGCATGATTGTTTCCATAAAATGTTGCTCAATCACAATTGTTTGAGAATGTTTCCTCTACAACTCTTCTGCAGTTATATAAATATGCCCCTACCACCCCATATGGGTGCAAGCTCCCACTTTTTTGATCTTATATTCTAATTTAATGGCTAGATGACAGTGGGAGAGGAGAAGCTCCCAGCAAAATGATTTTGCACCAGCAGTGATCTTACTGTACCTACATGTCTAACTTTCCAGTCATGATAAAAGGTGAACGGGTGGGGGGTTGGCATAATGGTTAAGGTGTTTACCTTAAAGACACAAGGTACCAGGTTTGATTCTCACATAGGTTAATTGGTTAGGCTTAAAATGGCCCACAAGGACAGTTAGCCTAATACTAACCTATGAACCTATGAAAGACCACGCATGTTCAGGCCATTAGAATCTAATTATCAGAATACCTGTAGGGATACTTTCACCCCACATTCCCTACTTCTTTTTTACTGCACTTTAGAAATTGCCAGAGAAAAAAGGCCTTAGACTACGTTACTCTTAAGTATGGTTTGTGTGTGCTTGTTACTAGATGTAGTTTCTTTGCCTTTTGCTCTCACTTTGTTGGAAAAAGTAGTTTTCCTTCTTTTTTCATGTCAAAAAAGTTATCTTTATTACTCTTTATACCACCATTTGGCTCATCTTTCCAGGATTAAATAAACCTTTGCCTTTGAATGTGTGCCTGTTGTCTGGCTATTCCATCTGCTGACTGGCACACTCACTGATCATACTGTCTTGAGGAAGAACACATCACTTCCACTTGTCTTATTTGCTTGGAGTTTAACCAGGCTACACAATGTAGGTGTTGTCAAACTCTTCAGGTGTTTTTAGAGGCTAAAGGATTATCCACTGTTCAGGGAGAAAGCAATCTAGAAAGCCTTGTTACACTTTATCTGATACCAATCTGAATAGTTGCTCTTCTATAGCTTCTGTTCTCCCAAAATGAAGAAGCTTAAATATGTCCTTCATATTTAAAAAAATCCTTCTATTTAATTTTCTTTTATTATTATAGAATACATAAATTAAACTTTGCAAGGGACTTCTGACTCAGGCATTATTGTTCAAGATCTTTCCTCATCATGGAAAAAAAAAAATCTGTCAAAATTCATGTAGTAACAGTGTTTGAATATACCAGCCCAAAAGTGAGTACTATTCAGACTTCTGTTTTTCCAGGCCAGACACATCCAGTTCACTTCCTTCTCCATTTTTGTATGATTGAGGTTACAATCAGTCAGCTGATGCAGTTCTTTACACTCAAGGCAGGAGATCAAGAGGATTTCCTTCCCATCTTTTCTGCCATTGGCACCAATGGACTTTCATTTTCACACCGGTAGCTACTTTCCCCAAAGCTCCAATGTCACAGAGGCCATTGTCTCTATTGCCAGCTCAGTTTTAGTTAAGTCATCTCCAGTTCTCGAGCTGTCATTGTCAGTGCCAAATACATTGCTGCCTCTGGAAGGTATTCACGTCAGCACCTGCCTTTCTGAAGATTATTATAAAGCATTGGCTGTAATGGTACTATCAATGTCAGTACCTGTGCTACTATTTTTGATGTTGTCCTTCACAGTGTCGCTTGTCTCAGTTATACTACCATCATGGCTGGCATCAGGATTTTGAGCTTTGGGCCCTTGAGCCCCTTACAATAATAGAACACTGGTACTGCAACTTGCAACATCTGCTTGCATTGTCACTTGCAATTCTGTCTTGAACTGCTCCATATGAAATATTCCAACCAGTGAAAGAAATTTCTTTTAAGGAATTCCAACATTGGCAGTCTCAGCCTTTAACATGCGATCCCCATCAGACATTCTTCTGGTACCATCCTTGTCAGGAGAACTTTTGGATCTTCTTATCAATGTAAGTAGTTTTTGTATTGTATAACTGTTGTAGGTTACACACTAAAGTGCACTAGCCTGTTTATAGCATTTACAGTGTTTTCTGAGTGTTTTTCTGTTGTTTCCTGAAAAAAAAAAAAAAAAAAATATATATATATATATATATATATATATATATATATTCTCTTTTCCCAACTTTACTGAAATAGATTAGTCCAGATTTCAGGTTTTGCTGAATTCTGGACTGTGATATAGTTTCCTGTGTTGCCCATATCCTTACTTGGATAGGAGGAAGCTTCTCTGTTCACCAGTGAGAGTGGGGAGCTTTGAGCAGCAAACTTTTCCAGATTTAAATATTTTTTTTCTCTGTTTTTTGCTCTGACTGCCTTTTCCCACCTAAAAAACGAATTTCGAACTGATCTGTGCTTTAAAAAGTTTAAATTGCATTTGCCTTCTGCTTTTCACAGTTTTTGCACTTGTTTTATATCAATTTAAGTCGTTTTTGTATTGTACAACTGTTGTAGGCTACACACTAAAGTGCGCTAGCCTGTTTATAGTATTCACAGTGTTTTCTGTGTGTTTTTCTGCTGTTTCCTGAAAAAAAATATTCTCTTTTCCCACCTTTGCTGAACTAGATTAGTCCAGATTTCAGGTTTTTCTGAATTCTGGACTGTGGTATAGTTTCCTGTGTTGCCCATATCCTTACTTGGATAGGAGGAAGCCTCTCTGTTCACCAGTGAGAGTGTGGAGCTTTGAGCAGCCTATCTGCCCCTGGAGGAGTGGTCTCAGCCCTGAAACTAGTAGCTTATTGGCTGTTTTGGGTCAACTCCTATCTCTTACAGTTTCCCTGCTTTAAAACCCGCATTTGCGCGGTTTTGCACAATTTTGCGCATAGCGCAGCATCGGGCAGCGCTGCTTAAATGGGTTTAAACTATTCCCGGCTCCACAAAGTCTGCTCTTCGCTTTTTCCCTTAAAACTGTTCTAAATCTCAAAGTAAGCACTCTATTTTAATTCTAAAGCCCTGCAGTTGCTCGTATAAGTAATCTTATAAGTAAGCACTAATAAACTAAAGCACTACACCCTCTTATACTCCCTTTAAGTACTTGGCTCCCTATTGGTCCTTTTTGATCAGTCAAAAAGTAGTTCCTTATACTATTCTGGCATGTCCAAAAGTCACTTTCGGGTTTACTCTCCAGTCCAGCTGGTGAATCTGGGAATCTTGAGGCAATGTTACAACTGCCTTATGTACACAGACCACCCTCTCCTCCTCCCAACAAGCTCAAATATATGTGAGAGATGCAACTATATAGCCAAACTGGAGACTGAGCTCTCTCAACCCTATACTGGCGCAGTCAGTCAGGTGGAGAAGGTAACCACACACACACCACAAATCCAGTCTCACATAGACCTATTGCAACAGAAAACCAAACACATAAACACACAAAAACATACTCGGAGGCTCTAAATAAAAATCTGCCCAAGCAGCAGAGACCTCCAAAGCAGACATCCAAGCAACCGCTACCCCACAACAATACCCACGTATCACATAGTTCACAGAGTCAGTGTGCCACACAGTCACAGCTCTTAAGGCTAAACAACACACCTAATACACTTGTAATAGGTGACTCTATTGTCAGACACACTGACATCCCAGTCACCAGGCTGAACAAGGAGAAGATCACTGTAAGCTGCCTGTCGGGTGCCAGAATCCGCCACATAACACAAGCACTCAGGTCACTCCAAAGCAAGTACAAATATGACTCCGTCATTGTCCATGCTGGTGTGAATGACCTGAGACGTACCTCCCTGGACTACATGAAAAGAGACATAGAGAAGCTCTCTGATGATGTAGCCCAGGCCAGTATGACCCTGACCTTGAGTAGCATCTTAACCTCACCAAGAATGATGCCACAGTATAAAGACAAAATGATCAATTTTAACAATTTGCTAAAGTATTGGTGTCATTCAAAGGGGATCCAGTGTCTGTCAACCTGGGATGACATGCTCGACAAGCCACGTTGCTTCACTAGGGACGGCTTGCACCTGTCACCCCTGGTCTTTTGAATATTGGCTAAGGCTCTTGCCACTCCCATAGTGCCTTTTTTAGGCAAGGGTCAAAAGACAAACCCACCTCCATAGACAACACAAGGAAAAAGAAACTAAGGGTAATGCTGCTCAAGTCTAAACCTCAAGATGCATGCACTCGAGGCTCTCCTCAGTATGGAGAATATCGATATCTGTGCAGTAACAGAAACCTGGTTCAAGGCTCCCGAGAGCACCCCAGCACTACCAGGTTATACCTCATACCATGCTTTTCGGCCCCAAAACTTGGACCGAACCACAAAAGGAGAGGGAGTATCCATATTCATCAAAGATACCCACACCTCCAGGTTAGTGGCACTGCACGAAGCATCGGAGACCATCCATGTGCAACTAACAGTGGGCAAAACTGCCTTTCAGTTTGTAGCCTGCTACAGACCACCCTTCCAAACTCAGGAACCCCACTCAGATTTCCTGAGAACACTGCAGAATATAAAGGTCTCTCCAAACACCATCATATTGGGTGACTTCAACTACCCAAACATAGACTGGGAGCACTACTCAAGCCCCAAAACCCTTCCCAACGGTTCCTAGAATTTATAAACTCAAATGCTATGGAACAACTGGTCACCACTCCCACAAGAGGGGAAAACATATTTGACCTGATCATCACCAACATGGGGACTCTATGTTCCATACCAGAGGTATACCCCTCATTGGTAAGATCTGACCATAAATTAATATCACTGGACATCCATATCCCATCCCCACCCCCAGCCAAGGAAACCATGGTGAAGAACTTCTCAAAAGCAAATTTCACACTTCTCAAAACTGAGGTGGAATCCTTCAAAGCCACCGGGCCAGTGGGAAATACTGCCCAAACTGCAGAATCCTTTACAAACGCATTCTATGGACACCTACAGGAATGCATGGATCGTGCTATCCCAAATAAAACCAAGACTCACTCCTCCAAAGACAGGAGACCTGTCTGGTGGACCCCAGCCATAAATAAGCTATACAACAGAAGGAGGAAGCTACTACATGATAGAGCAAAATCCCAAAAAGGGAAGGCATCTCTGATCAGTACTAGCAAGCAACTACGATCCCTCATAAAATTATCGAAGACCAGCTTCGAAAGAAAAATTGCACAAGATGCTAAAGATAATCACAAGGCCTTCTTTAGTTATGTCAGGAACCTGGGTGGCAACTCCCAGATATGCTCTGAGTTAGTGCAAAATGACAAAAAATACACTGAACCCACAGACATTGCCAACATCCTGGCAGACAGGTTCAGAGCAAACTTCTCCCCCCCCTTCCCCCCAAAAGAGCAAATGTATATCCCAACAGAGTGTAGCCTCCCTGACATCACAGATGCACAGGTGAGAGCTGCCCTCTCCAAGGCAAAAAACACAGCACCAATGGAACCGGACGGTATCCCGGGCTGCATCTTACATGAGCTCCAAGAAGAACTGAACCCTCACATAAAGTCACTGTTCAATCTCAGCCTTACTACAGGATATGTACCCAAGGAATGGCGTACAGCAACAGTGGTCCCACTACACAAAGGTGGTGCCACAACGGACCCCGGAAACTATCGCCCTATAAGCGTGACTAGCCTGGTCTGCAAAGCTATGGAGTGTATCATCATGGAACTCATAAACAAAGACATTGGGAACCTCCAAACACTGGATCCTACCCAATTCGGCTTTGTTAAGGGCAAATCTTGCCTCTTGAACCTGGTCGACTTCTTTGAAACAGTCACCAAGGCCAGAGATGAAGGGAAGTTAGTCCACACAGCCTACCTGGACCTTGCAAAAGCCTTCGACACAATACCCCACTCAGGCATCATAAATAAGCTTACCAGCTTAAATATCAACCCCTATGTCACAAGATGGGTTGCAAACTGGCTCAGGGATAGAACCCACATGGTCAGAATTGCAGGTGCCATGTCAGACTCTAAACCATTTACAAGTGGCGTCCCACAAGGCTCAGTCCTGGGACCTCTCTTGTTCGGTATATATTTCTCTGAGGTACAGGCTAACATGGGAGGACTATGGCTGACCAAGTTCGCAGATGACTGCAAACTGGGTGCCATAATCGACTCACTGACTGACACAAGCATCCTCCAAAAGGGTCTCACAGAGACAGATAACTGGTGCCAGAGCCACGGCCTAAAGCTAAATGCCAAAAAGTACATAGTTATCCCCTTTGGGAAAAACAAAGTGCCCACAAATTACCACATAGGTGGTAATCCATTAAGTATGGAAGAAGTAATTAGGGATTTGGGGACCCAAGTAGATAGCAATCTCTCCTTTGACAATCACGTTGCCAAAGTGGTTAGAAAGACCTTCTATATAGCCCACCTTATCACGAAAGGGTTCACATCTAGATCAAGAGAGGTCATTGTGCCCCTCTACTCATCACTCATCAGGCCCATAATTGAATACAATGCCCCATTTGGGATGTACCTTACCTGACACCTGCAGCAACTGGAAAGACCCCAAAAGTACCTCACCAAGAGGATCAAGGGACTCAAACAGATGTCCTACGCAGTTAGGCTAAAGAAACTCCAGCTCTACTCAGTTGCTTACCGCCTACTCATAGGCGATCTGTGCCTGACGTATAAAGCCATGTCCAAACCAGAATTAATGGAAATGCTCCACCTCAGGAAATCCAAATCCTTTAGGGCTACATGCTCCAGGGACTTAAACCTCAGCACAGAAATAAATAGGACATGCTGGAGGGACAGATTCATATCCCAGAGGCTTCCCTCACTCTGGAACAAAATCCCAATCCATGTTAGGCAGAGCCCCTCAATGATCCTTTTCAAGAGAAATCTTGACGAGTGGATGGGAGATCATAGGTTTACCCCTGGGATCTCTTCTGTGTCCCTACTAGTCAGAGGCACAGTAAACTAACATTAAAAGGGCTATCTTCTGTGACCTACTATACAGAGGTACAGTCAACTAATCTAAAAGGGTAGCGAAAGCCAAACACACTCTGGCTTGGCTTACAAATGCCCTAGGGCAAATAGCCTAGTATCAACCTATGAACCTATGAACCTATGATTCTGAACATCTCTCCAAAAAACAGTAACAACTTCCAATCAAGATTGTCAACTACTCAAGGAAGTTCTTGTTCTTGAGTGTCAGTGTTCTGGGTCAGAGATGCCCATTACCAGTTCAGTGCTCTTCCCTTGACTCTCACCTCTGTCCCATGGGGTTTATCAGGTATATGTCAGTAGTAGGTAGCAGCAGTTTACCAAAGCCTGCAGGGATCCAAGTTATTTCAATTTCCAAACACAGGAGGGAAGAATAATATTAGCGGGGGACTTAAATTTACCAGAAACAGACTGGAATAACATTGATTCAACATTAGTAAAGAAATTAACAACAGCAACCACTGAGCAAAAAAAAACAGCAAAATACAACCCAAGGGTGATCCACAAGTTTAATTGTAGCAAATTCTCTTCGTCTGACGTCTCAGCCATAGCCTTCAAGGAGTAAAGAACCATAGAAGCGCACACATTTTATATACTAACAGACAATAATTGAATAATTAATTAATTATCCACTTAAAAGATTTTTTATCAAACTAATACAATAAAACAATAAAATAATTAAATTAATACTCTCCAATTCATTTCTTCATTTAACCCATGCGGGTATAAAGTGCCAAACTTTAAAATATAAATAGCCTCTTTAAACAATAACTGTTTTTTAAAATTATTAACATCAAAATGAGAAAAATTCACTTTTTCCAGCACTGTACCTTTTAACCCCTCATTACTACCTTAATGAAATTTTTTAAAATGCATGGCCACAGAACTTTCTTCTATATTATTAACAATGTCTCTAGCATGTTCCATTAATCTAACTTTGAATGCCTTTTTTGTTTCACCAATATAAAATTGGTTACCAAAGTTACCAAAGCCTGCAGGGATCCAAGTTATTTCAATTTCCAGGAGGGAAGAATAATATTAGCAGGGGACTTAAATTTACCAGAAACAGACTGGAATAATATTGATTCAACGTTAGTAAAGAAATTATTCACAGAGTATATTCAGGAACAACAAATGCTTCAGATTGTAAAAAAAACTTCTATGGGATGGAATATACTAGCGATTGTTTGTGTTCCCAAAGAAATTACTGTAACTTCAAGTCAAGTTTTACCATCACTGATGTGCAGTGATCATGGGGTTATTAAGGTTAATTTGTCACTAGATAATTCTGCCAAACTGAAATCTAAGCCAATTCACAGAAGGTTAATTACAGATTATAGGGAAGCAAAATAGTTACTGTATAAAACTAACTGGAGTGAGGTGTTCAGTGGATAGACTGCAGATAGAATGTGGAAAGCGAAATTATTTGAGTGCAAAAAGTCAAAAAATGTTTAACATCAGGAGCTAGACATGCAACATCAGGGAGGTATATTTCCATAAGAACAGGATACCTGATGAAGGTGAAAGACAAAAAAAAATATAAGAAACAGAAGAGAGGTCGAACTACAACTTTGAAAACTGAAATAAACAAGCTGAACAAACAGATTAAGCACAGTGTTAGACAAGATCAAGAAAAATCTGAAGAAAATGTATTCTTAGACACAACAGATTATAGATATATTTACAAAATCTTATGCAAAACAGTTTAGCTCCACAAAAGGGGTGGTAAGTTGTCCTTGTGACATCCAGGTAACCCCAGATACTGGAATCAAATTAGATTATATTGAAAAAGAACTGTGCAAACTGGATCCAAACAAAGTGCAGGGAGGAGATGGAATAAGTAACAATGACCTGACAACACTTCAGCAAGAACTTACACTATCATTATATCTGTTATTCACTAGGTCATATAAATATGGAGAGATTCCTCAAGATTGGAGACATGCACTTATTAAACCTGTCTTTAAGGGAAGGGGGAGTAGGACAAACCCAGAATCATATAGACCCTAAGTCTACTTTCATGTTGTGGAAAAATAATGGAGAAGGTAATACTGGATCAGTTATTTCAGAACTGGATAGGTTGGGACTTGAAACCATATATCAGCATGCGTATGTTGAAAATAGATCTATTGCCACCTGTAACATGATGTTCTATAAAGAGAAGCTATGTACTCACCATAACCTTTCATCTGAGTAGGTAACTTCATTTGTCTGCAACCTGTGGGTATCGGATCCGATTCGGATCTGAGCCGGCAGCTTTCCAAGCTTACAGATCCGAGCTCCAAGCTCCTCCCCCTTACCCATAACACCCTGCTACCTCCTTGTAACCCTCAGATCGAGTTTGCCAGAGAAGGCAATAGACAGTTTCTATAACCTATTAACCCTTATCATTTTGCAAGGGTGATGACTGAACAAGATATACACAGGCTCGTAACTAGCAAACCATAGATCCGGGGGAAGGAAGGAGGGTCGGTTGCAGACAAATGAAGTTACCTACTCAGATGGAATGTTATGGTGAGTACATAACTTCTTTATCTGAAGTAGTTAACTTCATTTGGTCTACAACCTGTGGGACAGAGTCCCCAGCTACCCGTAACTTGGGAGGCCCTTATGGAAGGATATTCCGGAGCACTGCAGAGCCAAAAGAAGCACGTCCTCTGGAAATGAGATCCAATTTATAGTGTGAAATGAAGGTATGTGAAGAAGCCCAAGTTGCTGCTGCGCAAATGTCATCTAAAGAGACCCTTGACTAAAAGGCAGCAGAGGTAGCCATAGATCGTGTAGAGTGGGCTCGCACTTTTAGGGGCTCAGGATGACCGGAACGTTTGTAGGCGAGGAGAATACATTGGGAGATCCACCTCGCTAATGTAACTTTAGTGACTGGCTTTCCCAAATGTGATTTTGCAAAGGACACAAAAAGTTGGTCAGATTTCCTGATATCTACAGTTCTGTTCAGGTAGAAACGTAGTTGTCTGTGAACATCCAAACAATGGAGTCTGTACTCTCCTTTATTCTGAAAATTTGGAAAGAAGACCGGTAGATTGATAGAATGATTGATATTGGCCTCTGAGGATACTTTGGGCAGGAAGGAGGGATTGGTCCTGAGGGATACCCTGTCCTTATGAAAAATGATGTAAGGAGGTTTACAGCACAGAGGGTGAAGTTCAGAAATTCTCCTGGCGGACGTAATGGCAATCAAGAAGATTGTCTTCCAAGATACATACTTTAATTCCACTGTGGCCGCCGGTTCAAATGGGTGCCCAGTTAGAGCTTGAAGAACTATGGTAAGATCCCATGGAGGTACTGTATCTCTAATCAGGGGTCGTAACAAGAAGGCTCCTTTCATGAATGATTTACAGATCTTGGACGAAGCCAGAGGCCATGAATTGTTACCTATGTGGTAATGGGAGATAGCTGCCAGCTGGACTTTAATAGTGGATGCACTAGCTCCCTGCTGAAAGGTATGTGAAAGAAAGTCTAGAACTGCTGGTACGGGGGCCACGAAAGGATCTAGATTCAGCATCTCTGCCCAGATGGAAAAATGCTTCCATTTACTCTTGTAGATCTTTCTGGTGGATGGTTTGTGCACGTCCAAAAGGATGGCCTTAACAGAGGAGGATAATCCGGGAGTCCTAGCCATTAGGGGAACTGGATCAACCAAGCTGAGAGCTTGAGATGATCCAGGTTGGGGGTCTTGAACCCCAGTGGATGGGAAATCAGATCCGGACTGGGATCTAGGATCCAGGGAGGATGTACTAGATGAGACCGTAAGTAAGGGAACCAGGTCTGGCGAGGCCAGAATGGGGCTATGAGGATAACTCTGCTCCCCAACCGACGAGCTTTCTGTAGGAACTTTGTTATCAAGGGAAGAGGGGGATAAGCATAGAGAAGACCGGATGGCCAAGCATGAACTAGAGCGTCTCTTGGGGCTTCCCCTGGTGGGGGAATCAGAGCGAAGAACTCGCTGCATTTTGCGTTTGAAGGCGAAGCGAAGAGATCGCAGCAAGGTTGACCCCAGGTGAGGAATATCTGGTTTGCTACTGTTGGGTTCAGAGACCACTCATAAGGTGAGAGAATCGTTCGACTCAGCCTGTCTGCCAAGATGTTTGACCAACCCGGAATGTGCGTTGCTATGAGAAAGCGGTTGGTGGAGATCACCCATTCCCACACTCTCATGGCCTCCCTGCAAAGAGGATAGGATCTGGTTCCCCCCTGTTTGTTTATGTACCAGACTACAGACATGTTGTCTGATTGAATTGCAATCATACCCGGAGGAAGAAGGTTATGGAGAGCCTGCAACGCCAAAAGCACCGCCCTCATGTCCAGTACATTGATATGCAGTGAGGTCTCTGTGGGAGTCCACATGCCTTGGACAGCTCTGCCCCTGTAATGCCCCCCCCACCTGAGGAGAGATGCGTCCGTGGTCACTGTGACTTGTGGGGGAGGTAGGATGAAAGGGCATCCTTCCCGAAGGTCTGTGGAATGAAGCCATCAGAGGAGCGACTCCTTGCACACCCTGCTGAGAGGAATAGGGGTAGATAGGGGTTGAAAAAGAATAGACCATTGCACTTGAAGAGTCCACTGAAGGATTCTCATCTTTAGACGGGTGAACAGAGATCCCTAGTTGTTGAGCTAGTTGTAACAGGTAATCTCTGTTTGAGCAAAGTTGATGCCTGGTGGGGGTGGTAAGGAGCCAGTCGTTGAGGTACGGGAAGACCTGTATGCCCTGAAGTCTCAGGTGGGCTGCTACTACTGCCATGACCTTGGTAAACACCCTGGGGGCTGTGGTGAGACCAAAGGGTAAGACCCTGAATTGGTAGTGACTGGTTCCTAGCCGAAAGCGGAGAAACCTCCTGGATCATCTGTCCATAAGAATGTGGTAGTAAGCATCTTGGAGGTCTATTGAGCACATCCAGTTGTTCTCCTGTAACAGTGGGGGGATAGATTGAATAGTGACCATCCGGAATTTCTCTTTGGGTACTAACAGGTTCAGTGTTGATAGGTCGAGTATGAGTCTTAGGTCCCCTGTCTTTTTTGGCACCAAAAAGAACCTGGACTAGAACCCTAATCCGGACTGCCCTGGGGGGGACGGGCTGGATTGCTCTTTTTCTTAGCAGTTTTTGAATTTCTATAGCTGCTGCATCCCTCTGACCGGGTGGGACATTGGGGATTCCTTGTGATCGAGGAGGGGAGGTTAAGAAGGGGATTGAATATCCTCTGGATACAATTTGGAGCACCCAGCGATCTGTGGTGATGGACTCCCATTTGGCTAGGTGTTCCGAGAAGCACCCCCCGACTGCCTCCAGAGAAGGGCAGTCGGGCAACCCCTCAAGGCTGCTGTGCGGGTTGGTCCAAGAAAGGTTCTCTTGACCCAAAGTTCTTCGGGCCCCCTCTGCCTCTGGGCCGGCACCCACCTTGTCCTCCTCTGCATCTGAAGGACGAGGTCTCCGAAGCGAAATGGGGTTGTTGAGTCTTCCGGAACCACATCTTCTTCTGTCCCTTTTGGTTCCTGGAATAGGACCTCTGTGGAGCCGAGAAGCGGATCCCGATGGCAGACAACGTCTTCCCATCTTTCTCGCTCTGGAATAGCGTGTCGTGGATGGTCTTGCCAAAGAGCGTTGAACCATCATAAGGGTCGTTTGTGAAGGACACCTTAAAGGGTTCCGCGAAGTCACAAAGACGGAGCCAGGCCTGTCTTCGTAAGACGACACCCATTCCGCTAGCCCTAGCTGCTCCTTCCATGGCATGGGAGAGGAGCCACATGGATGTGTTTGTGATTGACTTGAGAGTGGCCATTTGGGACGAGAACGTACGCTTGTCCTCGGCCGACATGGACTCTGGGGGTGATCCAGCGTACTCCTTAATCAGGTCCCGCCGGAGTCGAATAACATGTGCCATGTAATTCAGAGACCTTACTGAGAAGGTCGCTGAAGAGATCATCCGCTTTCCCAAATGGTCCATCATCCGAGAATCCTTATCTGGAGGATGTACCGAGGAACTCTCCTGTGCTTGTTCCTTCTTGGCGGCCGCCGCCACCAACATAGCATCCACAGGGGCACCCTTACTCCAACAAGCCTTGTCTGAGGGGGGCTCAGTATTTTGTTGGGATGCTTGGGGATCGGCTCCACAGTGTCCGGATCCTTCCACGCCCTGGTAGTAATAAAATCTACCAGGGGGTCGGTGGGGGGACACACCCAAGAGGTAGATGGGCCTGCGTCAAATGCATCCAGAAATACGGACTCATCTGAGGAAGGCTTTTGGGTGGACCACCCTCCCCTAATGTGTAACATTTCCATGATGTCTCCAAAGGAAACGTCTTTGGGGGGTGATCTTGGGGAGCCTTCCCCTTCCTCCAGGTCCGTGTCTTCCGTGAGGGACTCAGGTGAGTCCAAGTGCCTCCTCTTGCACTTCCACTTGTGAGGCACCTCCTCGGGGGGGCTGTACGAAGAGGCCTCACCAGCGATGTCCTGTTCCTCCAAGGGAACCATCTGGGATGTAAGCGCAGGCTGTCCCTGGAGTCAGATAGGCTCAATTGCATGGGAGCGATGGGGTGGTCCGGAGCAAGAGCCGGGGGTCTGGAGTCCCTCAAGAGGGCCCTCTCCACTACGTCAAATGCTGATGGTGAACTGCTCTCCCTTGGATCCGAGAGCAGTTCCCTCGGCTCTGACGTACAGATCGGAGCCGAAGGCGACCCGATCGGATCCAAAAGGGTAGTGTGACCCGACCTGGGCAGGGCTGAAGTTCCACTAGCCCCTCCAGATCCGACGCCCGCCCAATGGCTCTGAGAGCTTGGATCTGAGAAGAATCCTGGATCTGATAGTCCCGAGGGCATGGTTGGCGCCGGCCCCACCCCAGCTCCGAAGCTAGCCGGATCCGACAGCTCCGAGACCTAAAAGCAGGTCGGAGAAGGAGCAATAGGGACAAAAAAGGGTGTCGAGCTCCCCCCCGGGGGGGGGGGGGAGGCACAAGCACTCCCATCTGCATTTGAGCCTGCAAAAATTGATGCATCATCCGATCCATATCTGCGTTCGACAAACTCCTTGTAGACCTACTAGAGGCCACCGAAGGTGGCTGGGAAGGTCGCCTTGATGACCTAGAGGGTGACCAAGTCTCCTCCTCCGGCTCCAGGGAGAAATGAGGGGATCAGAGCAGAGAGGGGGTAGACTCAGAGACCTTCGAGGGAGAAGCAGTAACTTTAGGTGGCGGAGTCGAGGAAGTTGACTCCGACCGCCTTTTATGGCTCCGGTGTTTCTCCTTTTCTCTCTCCCCCTGTCTCTCCTATCCTTTTTTCTGCCCTCCCTTTCCTCCTGGGCCAAAGAGGGAGGGTGAGTCCCGGCCAGGGGATCGGGAGTGGCAGGTGGAGCAGCCATGGTAACGGCTGGCACCACAGCAGAAGCTGAAGAATCTGGTGGCAGAAGGCCTGCTAAAATAAGCTTGGCCTTTCTGTCTTTTAATGCCCTGGGATTAAAGGATGCACAAATAGTACAGCCTGTGGAAAGGTGTTCCACACCCAGGCATAACACACACCGAGTGTGGCCATCCGCTGGGGACAGCTTATGACCACACTCGGTGCATTTAGAAAAAATGGCCTTAGGGCCTTTGGCTATTGTAAAAGAAAAGATGGAACAGCACATGCCTTCACACACTCTGGTGGGGGGAGGGGAACTAGCTGACTAAACAATTAAATAAACTATAGCTAAAGAAAACAGGAACCACTATGATAACTAGCTGGGGTTCACACACACACACACACACACACACACACACACACACACACACACACACACACACACACACACACACACACACACACACACACACACACACAAGGGAATATAGAGAACAAATTAAAGATATTAGAAATCTAATGTTAAACTACTCACAAACCACTTGGAGCTTGTTCTGAAAAGCTATCTTAGCCGCGGCAAACGAGATCTGAGGGTTACAAGGAGGTAGGGTATTATGGGTAAGGGGAAGGAGCTTGGAGCTCGGATCTGTAAGCTTGGAAAGCTGCTGGCTTGGATCCGAATTGGATCCGATACCCACAGGTTGTAGACCAAATGAAGTTAACTACTTCAGATCAATATAATAACAGCTATGAATGAAACATTGTGCTGTGATGTGGTTTATATAGATTTAACTTCAGCATTTGACAGGGTCATACACAAAACACTGATCAATAAATTATTACAACTAGGTATTGATGTACTGTTGATAAGATGGATAGCTGCATGGCTTACAAATAGGACATGGCAAGTATCACACACCAACTGGACAGGTGAAATCCTTGGTTACAGTCAAGGTGTCCCACAGGACTCTGTCCTAGGCCCTTACTTGTTTAGATTGTATCGTTCAGACCTTACTTTTTCATCTGAGGTGTTCTACAGTCTATATGCTGATGACCTGAAATTGGGTAAACTGATTACAAGTGTTACAGATAAGGCATGTCTACAAAATAATTTGACTAAACTGACCATTTGGGCACAGGAGAATATGTTGATAAATATATCAAAAACTAAGCCTATGAAATTTGGGAGACATAAACTGAAAAGTGAATATTTAATACAGCACACAGTGATTGAAACTGTGGACTCATTTAAGGACCTGGGTATATGGATAGATTCAGCTATGAGTTTTTCTAATCATATCAACCAATTGGCTAATGATAGTTATAGAACTATAGGTTGTATAAAAAGATTTATAAAGTCTAGGAAATCAAACATAATGAAGTTATTGTTTGTTAGTTACATCAGACGCAAACTTGAGTATGGAATAACAATATGGAAACCCTATAGGAAAACAAGCATGAATAAACTGGAAAGAGTACAGCAGAAATATACCAAGGGCATCCATGGATGTGAAAATCTAAGTTATTATGAAAGACTAAAATATCTGAACTTGTACAGTGTCTCTTACAGATATTTGAGGAGATCTTATTCGGGTATGTAGGGCATTTAGGGATAACTACCTCTGGGAATGTTTGGGATTATCAAAAAGTACTAGAGAATCATTAGATAACCTATGTAGAAGATTCTATAGGAATGAGAGGTGTATTAATTGGCTCTCTGACAGAGTAGCTGAAGCTTGGAACAGACCACCAAATTACATTAAAGCAAGAAGTAGTTTAGATATTTTTAAGAACAGCCTGGGCATTTTTTATGGGAACAAGTGTTTTTGTATATTGACAAGCTAGAAGGGCATTGATGCCTGTGCTTGAAACATTTGTATGTATGTATGTATATCCACTGGGTCTATATTATAACACTGAAGTTGTAAAACTTTGAATGTTATAATATCGAACCAACTGCATCGAAGGATGAAAATAGCAAAGCCTTGGAACATCGAATTCTTATCTAGGACAAGATTTTGGTGGGCCATTCCGTGGCTTCACTATTTCCTCCACTGTGGTGTGATAGTTACGGACCTTAGGGTTAGGGTGCGGGTTTAGGTAAGTGGATAGGTAGGAATGTATGTATGGTGTAGTGTAGGGTTGGGTTTTGTTAACTGTATGTGTGTGGATTAATTAGTTTGTGTACAGTTTCATAGGGTATGAGTGCGATAGTTATGGACCTCAGGGTCATGGTGCGGATTAAGGTAAGTGGATAGTTAGGAATGTATGTATGGTTTAGTGTAAGGTTGGGTTTTGTTAACTGTATGTGTGTGTATTAATTCATTTGTTTGTGTATAGTTTCGTAGTATATGTGTGCGATAGTTACGGACCTTATGGTTAGGGTGCAGGTTAAGGTTAGTGAATAGATAGGAATGTATGTACGGTTTAGTGTAGGGTTAGAAGTAAGGTTTTGTTAAGTGTATGTGTGTTGTTTAGTTATTTTGGTGTGCTTGTGTTGTGTGTATGTTTCTCGGAACAGCAAATTTTTTCCCTGGGAAAAAAATTCGCTATTTTGAGTGTTCAATGTTATCATATTTTGAAATTCCAAGTTCGAACTTATGGTGTTCGATATTTTGGAATTTCGAATATATGATATAGACCCTATCCACTAGCTCCTTGCTGCTCTTGGAGTAACAGTGAAGAACAAAAAGTCAGACCTACTCCTAGTTTAGCCTCATGCACATTTGGTATTATTATTGTTATATTTTGAGCTTTATGTGCTACAGCAGAGGATGCTATCTCTTTAGCAAGTAATTGTATCTATTCTCTCAGTGTAGACTGTTTCAGTAAAGATTTATCAAAGAGCCTTAGGTCTTATGGAAGCTTCAGTTTGTATGCTCCCTCTTGTCAAGTTTCATGAGGATTCTTCAATGGACTTATTATTTTCTCAAACTTTTACTCCATCCCTCCTAAAACTGGAAATTATTTTGAGATATTCTAAGTTAATACTCCAGCATTTATAAAGAGTACCAAATCTGGGGCCTTTCCCCTAAATAATTTTTGCTTTGAACCACATTCTGTAAATAAAAGTTGAGAGATATGAGCCCTGTGGTCCCAACATCACAGCTCTGTATCTTTTCCTTTCCAGTCTCAAGAAGCTTTTGAGCTCATCTACATTGACGGTTGGACTTCACTAACATACAGTTTGCAATGCCTCAGGTCATAGTCATCATGGATACATCAACTTTGAGTTGGCTGGGGTAGATACTTCAATAAGCAGCCTATTCAAGGTGCTAGGATGCCTTACAATTTTTGCATCATTGTTTAGGAAATAAGAACAGTCCTTTTGTCCTGGTTGGCCTTGCAAGACTTCCTACCCATTGATATTTGCATCCAGCTGGACAGCATATCAAGTGTCTGGTATACCTGGGTAATGTATGACTATCCTGTATCAAGAGGCAGTGAGAGTAGAACACTTGGCCATCGTCTCATACCTACTTTTTAGAAGCAGTCCACATTGCAGTGGAGCACACTACTTTGCCAGACAGACTCATCTACTGTATTCTCTTGCAAGGGTCATGCCAATAGTTGCTTTCTGAGCAGATGGACCTGGATTCTTCTACCATGCTCATTTCTTCTACAGATGCAGATCCCTCTTTGACTTTCAAGATGTTGCTGCCTTAATCTCCAGGGAACTCTTATCTAGACCTTCACACTGTGAAGTTAACTACATGACTACTTCGGTTTTACTGACGGATAAAGTCCTGCCTTTTCTGGGAAGGTTGTTGCAATCATCTCACCCTCTCAAAGGCCATATATAGTCTAGGTTTTACATGTAGGCCTCCAGCAAAAGGGTAGATCGCTTTTCAGCCCATCTTACGTGAGTGAAATTTTTGACCCGGACTCAGACATTCTTCTACTAAATTTGGCAGCCATTTCTTGCATATATTCTGGAGAACGCTTCACTTCTCAAGCCTCTTATAAGGTCTGTGAGGAAAAAAAGGGAGAAATGCTGTGACAATACAGAAAATTCTTGAGGGTCAGAGCCTATACTGTGAAGGTGACAGGCATATCCTCAGACAGAATGAATTACCACATCTGCTACTTGGCGTATACTGTTCTGATCTCAAAATCAAAAACAGGGAACTCTAGTTAATGAAGTTTGCAGATGATACATACTGGGTGCCATACCAAAATCCTCTTCTGATATGCAGAGGCTACAAAGCAAACTTACACATGTTAATAACCGATGACCTGAAAATGGGTTAAAACTAAATTCTAAGAAATGCAATATTCTTGGATTTAGTAAACAAACCCTCCAACAAGCTTACAATACAGAAAAATCCCTACACCAAAATGAAGATGTTTTGAGAGACCTTGGAACTTGGGTAGATAACTCCCTCTCCTTTGATCATCATGCTACAACAGTGGTCAGGAAATCCTTCTATCTGACTCAACAGATCACAAAGGGTATTTTTTCTAGATCCAAAGAAGTCCTTATGTCTCTATATTCTGCAGTTATCAGGCTCATCATTGAATGCAATACCCCCTTTATGATGTAGGATACTAAACATATCAAGCAGTTAGAGAGACCCCAAAATCCTCCTGACAAAAACAATCCTGAGCCTAAAAGACCTGAGCTACTGAAACAGACTGGAGGCCTTATCCATGTATTCAGTGTCCTTAGGGGTGATCTATGCCTTGAATTTTAGGCCGTTAGGGATCAGGCAGTTGAAGATCTCATATTTCTCTACTAGTTAGACAGTCCACCAAACACTTTTACCAAATATCTGGATCTGATACAGCAAGTCAACAAATCATGAAGGAAAGATGGATTTATGATGCAGTGACTCCCTCTTCTCTATTACAAATGCCCTGTCCATTTCAAACAATGTGAAACATTATCTTCCTTTATGAAAGAATTATACAATTGGATGGGTATTCATAAATTCAGACCTGTTATGACTGCCCTATCACCAAGGGAGCCCGCAGGATTCTTTGCAGGGGGGTGCAAACCCAGAGTCCACCCCCCCCCACACACACACACGCAGCCATTCCAGTGTCCCCTTACTTGGCTATATCTCCCCAGTTGCCGTAAACACTGTTCAGAACTCTCACTCAGTGTCCATACTGTTTTATGCTTTACTTCTACAATGATGACAGATATTTGGATTTAATTTACAAATTTATTTCAAATTTTATAGCATGGACACCGACAGACATTTGCTAAACAAAGTCATACCCCGGGATTCATGAAGCTTGTGCCAGGTGCAGGTGTAGTGTTGGCATTCTAACACCAAATATGGCCACCAAGTGATTCAGGTATGAGCTGCTTCCATGTGCACTACCTGTGTACGCTACACCCGCAAAACTCCTGAGCCTTGTATGCTAATTACCCCATGTGCAGCAGCGTAGCATGCAAATGAAGGTATGTAGTGATTCAGAAAGTGGTACAGGCGTAGTGTAAGCATGCAGAAATGTAAACCGTAGAAAATGGCCATGACAGCCAACCAAACACATGTATTATATTGTTAATATATGCAAATGTATAAAGCCATTGGCATTAAAAAAAACATGTACAAAATGTAAAATTAACATTTAATATATATATATATATATATATATATATATATATATATATATATATATATATATATATATATGTATATAGTCACACTATTGTGATGTGGAAGCACAGGGCAGCGGTGCGCAAAGGGGATCGCAAGGAATATATAAAAATATAGAATAAAACTGCAATGAAACACATATCACGATTTCCCCATAATAGTCAGTGGCAGGCATGCTACACCATATTTATGGCGCAAGGGTTGCTAAGGGACAGTGACAGTGTTATGCGCAGTAGCTAGGAATTAGTAGGCAATGCCATGCAAATGAGAGGAGTAATAGTGAATCGCAGATTCCCTGCTGGTGTAAGGATGCACCTCACAGAGTAGCATTATAACACTGAGATGTGTCCTTGAGATAAAGATGATGTCAAGAGAGGGGTGTGTCGCCATTGCTGTAAGCACAATGGAGCATTGCTGAACCGGTTTGCCCCTAGCTAGGCAAAGCTGCAGGATAGGGGTGTGTCGAATTGGCCATAGCTATGCTTAGCTGAGAGTAGACATGGTAACCGAGTATGCATGTGAACGGGGATGAAAATGTGCGTAAACCCGATAAACGTGTATGAGCGGTGCTTACTGCAGCTGAAACAGGAAGGATGTAGGAAAGAAATAAGGAAATGCTGCAGCAGTGAAATTGGAGTACAAATGACTAATTAACACCTAGGAGCCTACAGTGGGCCATTGGCAACCGCTAACAAGGCTGCAAGCAGCTACCTGTAGAACAGGAAAGGGGAGGGGCTGTACTGCAAAGAAAACAGTAAAGTGTCAAAGCAGAACAAAGCCGATTGGCAGTATATCAGCTACAAGGCACATTTTGCCATGACTGGGTAGGGAAAGTACAAAACAAGAAAGATGGCAGGTGGATGCATGCCTGATAATGGGAGGGGATCCATGTCTAAAAGTGAATTAAAGGTCAACAGATTAATCAAGGCAGGCAAGTAGTAAAGTTCCCACACTTGGAGTACTCATTGCAAAACCCATAATTAAGACACACTGCAGCTGGAATAGCTCATACACACCCACTGACATCAGCAGCATCCCTAGCACAACACTATAAAGTGTGAAAGCACCATGCACACATTTGTGTATTCCCATACACTCTGCACCAGTGGTGTATACAGATGGGGAACTTTTAGTATGTACATGTTAGGGGCTGCCATAGCTTTGATCCACCAGCATGTGTTGGAGACTGAAGGTGGTGTGGAGGATGATGCACACGACCACCTCAGGCACAAGAGGAGGAGGAGGAGAGTGTTCAGACCCAGGGTAACCTACCAGGGGCTACATGATGTGGAGATAGTAGAGCATTACAGGGTGGACAGGGACATTCTACAGCAACTTGTGGAGCTGTGCTGGCCACACCTCAGAGCCAGAACAAACAGAGGGGAACCCATCCCAGTGGATATGAAGGTATGTGTAAGCCTGAGAATACTAGCTACAGGTACCTTTCAAAGACCAACTGAAGATATCATGGGGATCTCACAGGCATCAGCATCCAGGGTACTACACCAGTTCCTGGATGCCATGTTACCACATGCCAATGAGCACATATACTTCCCGCGAATGCAGGAGGAGTAGGCCAGCAATATGCATCTCTTCCACCATGTGGCAGAATACCCGGAGGTACTGGGTGCAACAGACTGCACGCACATACACATCAAGTCACCACCCGATGAGCAGGGTAGGCACTACATAAACCACAGGGGATACTCCTCCATCAACTGCCAGGTCGTGTGCAATGCCCAGGGCATTATCATGGATGTGTGTGCTGGCAGTCCTGTAAGCTATCACGACTCCCACATCTGGCATGCCTCACAGCTGTATCAGGTATTTGCCAGGGTAGACATCCCAAATGGCCACCTGGTGGGGGATGCTGGCTATGCACTGGAACCGTGGATGATGACTCCCATCAGAAATGCACACACACCCATGCAGGAACACCATAATGAGGCACATGCACAAACCAGAATCATCATAGAGCATATGTTTGGGATGCTGAAATCACGGTTCCATTGCTTGGACATATTTGGTGGAGCCTTGCAGTACTCTCCAGGCACATGTGCCCACATCTTCATAGTGTATGCCATGCTACACAATATGGTCCTGTGGAAACAGTTGCAGCAGGGACAGAATGGTGAAGGCCCTCACAGCCCACCACCATTGCCAAGGGCCCCACAGGCATAGAGGTACTCAGACCATGAACACCCTGAGCCAGCCCCAGTAGGTAGACGGAGGCGTGCCCAGTATGCCCATGCCTTGGCAAAGAGGGAATGTATAGCACACACACTGACAGTGTAAGGCACCTAGAGACTGACACCTTTCTCCACCTGCACACACAGTAAAAATGGATGGAACACACACACAAGACTACCTGTAAATTGTCATGTATAGGCAGTCTACTGTGTGCATCCAACACAGGCAGCCCTCAACTATTGCACACACAACTGCCATTGGCAGAAGGTAAGTCAACAACTGAACAATAAATTAAGCTATCAGCATATGCAGATACTGTATGTATAGCTTTATAGGTAGGTACTTGGCCAACTGCCAGAGGCCATTCATAAGCCCAGCCAAAATGTGTCAGTTTTTGCCACCCCATTGATTTATTAACTGTCCCTCTGTGGAGCAGAGCCAATGGCGGGATCCCTGGGGTGCATCTAATGTTCCCCATCCACTCTTCAAGGTTTCTCTTGCAGAGTGATAGTGAGGTAGGGTTACCACCTGTCCCACTTTGTGAGGGACAGTCCCTCTCTGGGCAGTTGTGTCCTTACCAAAAATATTAAAAATGGAAAATGTCCTGTGATTGTAGGACATAATTATGTCCCATATTTTATGTAATAGTTTCATAAAATAGTTATTTCTGTATCTAAAATACCTAAATGTTACAAGAAACAGAATAAGCAATTAAACTGCTACAAGAATAAGCTTTCATTTAGGCATAAACGTAAAGTACTATCATTTGTACTGACCATGGGTATGTGTCGGCCTGTAAAATCTGATGTGTGTCACGAAAATGTCCCACTTTGGCCATTTGAAAAGGTGGCAACCCTATAGTGAGGAGCTCTGTATAATGTAGTTAGGGATGTTGTTCCAAAGTATGTGGAGTGTCTGTGACAGGAAGCTGTCCCTCCAGCATTCTCCAGTTATTGTTGTGGCAAGGTTCAACTCACTACAGTGTGTGGCTCACTGTGACATGGATTCCCATAGGTGGAGCATATCCATCAAGCCTGAGCTTGACATGGCTGTGTTGGCCAGTGGAGATCATCTCTGGGTAAACAAGATGCAACTGAGTAAAGCAGGAGTTTATTCAGTCTGGCTGCATAGGCCATATGTTGAAGGCCAGTATTCCCCTTGGTGAGGTACATTCGTGGACCTCCCAGTTGTTGGAAGTGTCTTCTGAGGTACATCCCACATGAGTTATTATACCCTATGATGGGACTGATGAGTGATGAATAAAGGGGCACTATAATCCCAGTATGTTTAGATGGGAATCCTTTAGTAATTAGATGGCCTACATAGAAGGATGTCCTAACTACTGTGGAGATATGATTGTCAAAGGGGAGATCACTATCTACCTTAGTCCCCAGATACCCCATTACCTCGTCCGTATTAAAGTGGCTGCCACTTATGTGTTAATATGTGGGTGTCAATTCCACAATGGAATGACCATGCAGTTAGTGGCAATTGGCTGGAGGCCATGATGTTGACACCCTGTGATGTTCTCTGTGAAGCCCCTTGAGGGATGTCTGTGTCAGCTGGACCATCAGTCATGGCTCCCAGTTTGCAGTCACTGCCAAACATGGTCTGCTGTAGTCCACCTGTGTTTGCCTGTACCTCTGAGGTGTATATGCCAAACAGTAGGGCTCCCAGGACTGAGTCCTGTGGGACACCAGTCGAGAGTTGGACCTGGAGACCGCTAGTCTTACTTTGTGGGTTCTGTGTGTAAGCCTGTTGGCAACCCAACCTGTGATGTATGGGTGCATGTACAGGCTGGTGTGTTTATCAATAATACCTGAGCAGGGCATGGTGTCAAAAGCCTTGGCGAGGTCCAGGTAGTATGTGTGAACCACCTCCCCCATCATCTAACGTCTTGGTGACTGAACCATACCATTGCAGACCAGGCTAGTCAGGCTTATGGGGTGGTAGTTACCATGGTCAGTTGTGATTCCACCTTGATGGAGTGGAATAACCATTGCCATGCGCCATTGTATGGGCATGTAGCCTGTGGAGAGGCTGAGGTAGGAAAGCTTAATTAGGTGGGGGACAGGTTGTCTTGTACAGTTTGCAAGATGCAGTCTGGGGCAACATTTGCCTCCATTGATGCTGTGTTCTGCTGTTAGAGAGGGCAATTTCTACCTGTGTGTCTCTGATGTGTGGGGTACTGTACCTTTCGGGTAGTGTTGTGGGATCTTTAGGGGGTGAAGTATGCACTGAATGCATCTGCAAGAATGTTGGCGATATCAGTAGGGTCAGCATATTTTGTGCTATATTTCACCAGCACAGTGCAAATCTGTGTGTCACCACGTAGATCCTTGACATAGCCAAAGAAGGCTTTGTGGTTATCTTTTGAATCCTTGTGTAATCTCCTGCTGATGTTAGCCTTGGATGATGTCATGAGGGACCTATGTATCATACTAATAGGGGTCACGGTTGTCTGCCCTTCATAGGATTTGCTGTTTGTCTGGAACACTGTCCTACTTCTGTAGTATAGCCTGTTTATTGCAGAGGTCTACCAGATCGGTGTTCTTGCCTAGGAGGAGTAAGTCTTTGTTTACCAGTGATGGCACAATCCATATATCCATGTAGGTGCTTATAGACTGCATTTGTAAATCTGTCTGTATCTTTAGCAGTGTTTCCCCTTAACGTGCGGGCTGTGAAACCCCCCACCCCTGTCAATAGTAGTGTAAATTTAGCTGTAGAAAAGGTATACACTGTGATATCCATGGGTGAGGCAGATGCTTGGGTGTGGAAACAGTGAATAGTTCATGGTCAGATCTAACCAGTGACCGGTTAACCTCTGCTGTGGTGTACCTGTTGCCCATGTTGGTGATGATCACTTCTAGTAGTTTCCACCCCATGTTAGGGAGGTTACCACCTGATACAGGGCATATGAGGTGATAAATTCCAGGAAGCGCTGGGCCTGGAAGTGAGTATCGGAGTAATTTTCCCAGTTAATGGTATGGTAGTTGACATCAACCAATGCTAGGGTGTGTGTTAGGACTGTCATGTTCGCCACTGTCTCCAGGTAGGTGCAGTGGTGGTCCTGGGTCATGGAGAATGATCCATAGCAGGCCACAGTTTACATTGCAGTTGTGGCTGATGTTAGCTGCACATGGATGATCTCAGAGGTATCATGCTGCCCCACTAACTTGGAGGTTTAGGTATCCCTGATGAATATGGTACAGCCCCTCCATGTCTGTCAGTCCATGTTCTGTGGCTGAGATGTGTGGCATGGGTTGTAGTCTGGTAGTGCTGGTGTGCTCTCAGGAGCCTTAAGACAGATCTCAGTTACTGCACAGATGTTGATGTTGTCCATCCTGAGGAGTGCTGTGAGTGCAAGCATGTTGTGATCACAACCCCTGGTGTTGAGTAGCATAACCCTCATTGACTCTGCTATTGTGCTGTTTATGGAGCTGGTATTCACCTTCAAGACTCTTCTAAATAAGGCACCATGGGGGTGCCAATAGCCTTGGCCAGTATTCCAAAGCCTAAGGCTGACACATAGGCCGGTATGGTATCGTTGCATGCATGTTCCCCATCTGTGCTTGTTTTTCATCTCTCCTGTAGGTAACCTACTGGTAAGCAATAGAAAGCCTTAAACTTATACACGTCTTCTAGCTTCCAAGATAGGCTTTTGGAGTGAGTAAGTATCAGTGTTCTGTATGTTCTTGCTGTACTTAACTGTTTCCTGACTACATTGTGATTTCTCACTGTATATTGTGATCTGAAGGTCTTTTTATTCACATATTATGGCTGTGATGGCCTGCACATTAGATGTTCACAGATATCCTACTACCTATCTGCCCAAGGGCAATTAGAAGCACAGCTACAGTGTGTTGGCTTTCCCCGCACCATTGAGGAAGTAACTGAGCCTCTGTCAAGCATAACCAATGAAGCAATTCCAGGCAGAGTTGCTGGAAGCTGTTAAAGACTGGGGTTGTGGAGGGTGATAGGGGCACTTAGTGATCTAAAGAGGGCATGTTAATGTGACAATTCAACACCATTCAATTCCCCCAACAGGTCTCGCAGCTATCAGATTGGACAGGCTCCCCCACCCCCTGGCTGTATGGTTCTGGGACACATGATCCCAGGGGTGTATATTCTGTTACCCATTCACACAACAAGGTTTCCCTTGAAGTGTGTCAGTGAGGGGCTATACCTAATGTAGTTAGGAATGTAATGTATTGTCTCACAGTACATTTGTTCTATGTTATTTCAAGTGTATGTGAAGCTCAGTGAGTTTGGGGGCCTCCACCCTTTGCTTAGCCTAGCTTACACATAGAAATCATGTAAATAGGGAATAGGTAGACGCAACGTTAATGTCAATAGTGTAATGATTACAGCATCTGCATAGTATCTGTGCATTCGAGGTTCCAATCCCGATAAAGGCAGGGATGTTTATCATGTTCAAAAGTATACCTTAACCACAGCTTGCATGTGCAGGTAGTAATCATCTGTATAATAAACATTTGAAACACCCATATAAACTCATGTGTGCTGGAGAGTACAATCAACAGAGAATGTAATGTTATGTCAGCACATAGTGAGATGTTACTTCACTGACATGTATATATCCTGAGTAGTTAGCGGATGTGGCCGTATTTGCGTGCACAGGTTATACGTTACAAAGTTTGTTTAACTGTGTTTAACTGCTGCTATAATGTCAAACAAACACTTTAAAACATGCTTACAACTGCTTAAATGAGCCTTATTCTGGAGTAAAATACATTTGTAAAGCATCGCAGGTGTTGAACCCTGGACCATGCACCCTATAATCATGGGACTTACCACTAAGTCTTCCGAGGTGTATACATGTTTCCTGGTCTTGAGACTACACTTTATACCATATGCATTTCACTGTAATGATCACAAATGTGACAGCCACTTTGTGTACATATGTACAGTACATTGTAATGTAGTTTGTGAACCAACACATTCCAGTCTACATATCTACATATGTATTATTGTTACAAATTAACACGAAATATATATATATATATATATATATATATATATATATATATGCACATATATATTTATATATATATATATATATATATATATATATATATATATATATATATATTATACAGTTACATCAACAGCCATCTATATAAACATCTATGAACACACTTATTGACATAGAAGCACTCCAAAGGAATTGGAGTGTACACAAAACACATGCAGCTCTGGTATTATAACAATTGATAGTAACCTAATTCACCATAGAAGGGGTGGTTGTGTATGTGAAGATTGGGGTGGGGGAGGAATTATGGGTAATGCAATCATGCATCAAGCAGGGCCTGGGTCTAATGTCCAATAAGTGAACTGGAGGGGTATACATGGAGTATGAGGACAATATAAAAAGGATACAAAGCAAGAACCTTTCTCATTCATAATACACCCTGTCATGTCACATTGCAACACCTAATTTCAAAAACATATGAACATTAACATGTATCAGACATATGTACACCAACTGACTGTCACATTTGTTTTCAGTAGTGAGGAATGTCTGTAGCACAATGTAGATTCTAAACACCATAACATTTGTACATATTTCAGATGCCTTAGTAGTAAAGTCAGTGACTGTGGTGCTCATGGTCTCGGGTTCAAGACCTGCAAGGGCTATTAGGTTATTTTGAGGGCCAGAATAAGGGCTGTTGGATGCGGGTGGATTAAAGCACTCTTAAGCAGTTCTAAGCGGGTTTCCATGGGTTTGCGTGACGGTAAGCAGTGCTGAAACAGGGTAAATGGAGAAGCGCTTCACAGATTTAACCTTCGCTTAATGTTGTGCAGACCACGGGCAAACCTGCTTACAACCACATAAATGTGTGTTATTCACACTTTTCCTACCAGTGCCTACTCTGAGATGTAAAATAATAGCACCTTCCAGGAGTAGAACCCACAACCATTTACTCAATCCTCAGAGTAACCTAACACTAAGCTACCTGGGATGTACCTACCCCAGTTGTGTATGCAGACAGGTTAAAACACAAAAGGGAGGAATGTGTTGAAGTAGGACAACCCGCCATGTACCCAATTAAAGGTGTATGCTCATATATAGATATACAGATATATATATATATATATATATATATATATATATATATATATATATATATATATAGAGAGAGAGAGAGAGAGAGATACATAGACATGTCGAAATATACAGGTCTACATATATATATATATATATATATATATATACACACACATCTATGGAAGTACAGATAAACGTATGCAATAATATATATATCTATATACATACACACACACACACACACACACATATATATATAAATATATATATATATATATATATATATATATATATATATATATATATACACACATACATATATATATATATATATATATATATATATATATATATATATATATATATATGTATATATACACACACACATACATACATGTCTGTAGACAGCATCCAAAGTGGCCATATCTGAGTATAACATGGACCATATCAATCACACATTCCGCTCCCCCCCCCCAAACAATATGGACATAACATATGAAGAGTATATGCCAATACACTATTACAAATATGTTCTATGGACACAGTCACCAACACAACTGCAATGACTGTAAATATCCATGACAGAAATACACAGACAGCTTTCATTTTGCAAAACTTTATTACATTCCGATGTATTGCCAAAAGGATTCAAGGACTAACAGTACCTGCGTGCTACACAGGAAGCATTTAATATTGCCTTAATGAATTAGCCTGCAATTACCATAGTATTAGTCCACTAAGGGATAGGTGTTCACATAGGAAAAGAACACCCACACACATATAGACATTGTATAAAAGGGGTTCCTACACACCTGCATGTGCTATGTACACCCACCAACATCTACCCCACCACCAAAATAACTACATCAATACATACTGTCATACCGTAACCAATTTTTCAACTACTGTACAACATCTGCTGTAACCTTAACATACCTGGACACAGACACACTAACATGGCCCTATGTGAAATAGTTGCCGTTATACAATTGAACAGCTGCTGATGTAACAGGGCTTGTATGAACTAATCCCATTTCAGAGGGCTGAAAGGTTCGTACACCAGGAAGTTTTACTGAGTACTGATTATCAGCACAGTATGATACACAGTAACACCAAACTAAATATGTCTGGTAAGCACACTGTAAACCCTCTAACATTATATGCTTAGCTATTCAGCCTTGAGCTGCTCAAACAACCTGGCCAGACTGAAACATATGCAGAAGTATTAGGTCCAGACACACCCTGCACAAGAAGAAATGTTCAGAAATATAACAGCAGTACTCACATTTAGACCAAATCCTCTAGGCATTATACACAAACTATTACTATTCGTCTCCCTACAGCTGTTGCAATAGATTCCTTCCAAACAACACTTCCATGCTGTCTTCCTCACAAGTAAGGCAAAGGGACAATGCCCAAGTGGAGTACTCAGTTATACTCCACTGTAGCCATGGTATTGGCTAAGGCATTAGCAGTGCAGCTGATGTGCATGTAATTAGCTACTTAGGAACACCAACTGGTTATCGGGATAGCACGTTACTGATCTGTAGCTATAAAAGGTTGCCTTGTCACACATTCAAACCATCTGTATCTACCTGTAGGACAGTGCAAAACACTGAAAGACAAACTGAAAACGAGTATTATACTAGTCAATAACACCTCCGATTACTAAGAAGGTATGTATAACATGTAATATGTCTGTGTATGTAGTACCTGTACTGTAGGAATTAAAGTGTAATCAATGCATATAGTGGAAATAGCTATCTTGTAGCGATGTATTGTTGAGCAGTAGTAATGCTTGTAGTATTCTATGTGTGTACTGCTGTAGGTCACACTGCAAACTCCACATACACCACAAGGGATGATATGGGCTTGGAACCCACCGATTCACTTCTAGTCACTGCCAGTGTCAGAATTGGTCCAACAAGTATGTGCTATAACAGGGGATAGTATATGTTGATATATTGTAACAGTCGACATATGTATGGGTGTATAAGTAAGATGAATATGTTAAAGGTGGGCTCACCATGCAAATATGGTGTACATTGTGGGATATTGTGCCAATAACTGTGTAATGTACAGTATTTTAGGCAGATCTGTATTCTATTCTACATAGCAGTTCTGTTATGTTATGCAAACAGTAGTTATGTCTATTGGCAATTACAATACTCAATAACAGGATACATATCATTTGTATTCATCTGACAGTTTAGCAGCATGATAGCAAAGATAATTGAAAGAGCCAGGTAACTATCCATGCACATAACACATATAATATCCACCTCTCTAGTATTGTTTGCAAGCAATAACAGCTGTGCATGTGTACATGTTATGCAAAAGTGTAGTAACCCTTGTTACAGGGCTGGACCTCTCTAGTATTGTTTGCAAGCAATAACAGCTGTGCATGTGTACATGTTATGCAAATGTGTAGTGACCCTTGTTACAGGGCTGGTCCTTTCTAGTATCGTTTGCAAGCAATAACAGCTGTGCATGTGTACATGTTATGCAAATGTGAAGTGACCCTTGTTACAGGGCTGGACCTCTCTAGTATCGTTTGCAAGCAATAACAGCTGTGCATGTGTACATGTTATGCAAATGTGTAGTGACCCTTGTTACAGGGCTGGATCTCTCTAGTATCATTTGCAAGCAATAAGAGCTGTGCATGTGTACATGTTATGCAAATGTGTAGTGACCCTTGTTACATGGTTGGTCCTCTCTAGTATATCGTTTGCAAGCAATAACAGCTGTGCATGTGTACATGTTATGCAAATGTGTAGTGACCCTTGTTACAGGGCAGGACCTCTCTAGTATCATTTGCAAGCGATAAGAGCTATGCATGTGTACATGTTATACATGTGTGTAGCGACCCTTGTTACAGGGCTGGACCTCTCTAGTATCGTTTGCAAGCAATAGGAGCTGTGCATGTGTACATGTTATGGAAATGTGTAGTGACCCTTGTTACAGGGTTCATTCTCTCTAGTATCGTTTGCAAGCAATAATAGCTCTAAATGTGTACATGTTATGCAAATGTGTAGTGAACCTTGTTACAGGGCTGTACCTCTCTAGTATCATTTGCAAGCAATAACAGCTGTGCATGTGTACATGTTATGCAAATGTGTAGTGACCCTTGTTACAGGGCTGGGCCAAATGGTTATGTGCACACCTACATAGAGTGGGTATTGAGAGTAGGACACACTGGTTGAACTACCAGGTTTATGTAGCCCAACCTCTCATTGCCAACCTAACAGCCGCTTTCACATACTGTATGTAAAGTAGTGCACAGCACTGATAATGAAACAGGTTGCATATCATCTTTAACTCCAGTGTAACATCTGAAGTAGGAGTGTAAGATGTAGGAGACAGCTGCCCATGTGTAATAGCCACTTCATAGGTGATGGCTCACACTATCTGATTATATCCTGATCATGTTGATAGTGGCATCAGAGTCTATTGATACATGACTCTGTTTGGAGAGTGGGTGTCTGTGCCCAACAGAGCTCATGGTCCTGGTGGATATTTGAGTATATACCCAAAGAAGGAAACAGACCTGTAGACACTTGCATCATCTGTAATCAACTAACAGGATGTGATGTACTCCTCAGAGGAGGATTGCTGCTAAAGGTAGCTACAATGTTTCCGTAATAGCTAGTGTTGTCATGTCCATAACACAAATATTTACAGGCATGTCCACTAGTCAGCTACTGGGGTTTACTAATGTCAGCTTTGTGTATGAGGCTATCTTGGGGGAATGTAATCTCTATGCCATGTACACTATCAAACCCACCTAACACCATGCCCTGCACATTGTTTGGTATGCAGCTACAGGGGTAAGCTGGAAGGTAGCCTAGTCTACAGCCATGGCTGGACTGGACAGTCATGAGGTGTAGATTAACACATGCAGCTCATCAAAACAACCAACACATACCCATACCAGAACACAGTAAGGACACCCACACACACTACCAGAAATCACAGTCATTCACAGATGCTTCTAAGTATCTGGCCAAACAAGTACCCCCCCCCCCCCACCCAAGCAGGAAGAGACAGACACCTAAATACACAAACTGTATGACATAGTTTGCATAACTGTGCCACACCTCAGAACACGTGACTGGAAACATGCCCAACAGTACTCATTTGTGAATGCAAACTCTAGCACTATGTTATACACCAACCTATACGAGAGCATACGTACTGTCAGCTGCCTGTCTGCCATGATTAGCTACATACCCATACACTCAGACCACCTTTTGAACTATACACATGGCTCTGGCATATTCCATGTTGTTGTGCAGGACTTGTGATGCAGTAGCCTGGACTGCATGGAAACACATGTATGAACTGCCAGGTCTTGTAGCCCATGCAGGTATGTCCCAAGTCCTGGGTAGCATTCTGCCATTGGCCAGAATGATACTGCAGTACAGGGACAAAAGGATTGTATTCCACAATTGTCTAGTGTAGTGGTGAAAGTCAAAGGGAATCCAGTATCTGTCTGCCTTGGATAACATGGTTGACAGACCATGATGCTTTGCCAAACAGGGCCTGCACCTGTCACCCCTGGGAATCTGGATACTGCCTAGGGCTCATGCTTCTCCTATAGTGCCTTCATCATGCATGGTTCAAGTGATGGTCCACTGCTGTTACAGGGACAGCCAAGCAATAAACTGCGATCTTGCTACACAGTGATACATGTCATAAACACTATACGGACACACATATGTCAATCCCTAACATGGAGAACATATCTGTGCAGTGGCTGAGACATGTTTCAATGATCCAGAGAGCACACCTGCATGACCATGTTATAACACATACTTCACCTCTTGCCCATTACCCTTTATTGGAACACACGGGCCGCAGGTGTGTCCATATTCCTGAAGGAAATGTACACCCCCACGCTAGTTGCACTTGCATAACTTCAGAAGCATTATGCTGAGCAACTGCCTTTGTGCCTAAGTGGAATTCAAATTGCACCTTGAGACAGATCACCCACCAGGCTGCTGATTTCTCAACTGTCATAATGTGCTGTAATGGGGAAGATTAGGTCTGAGACAGAACCATAATAATGGCTACTCTCAACTATTCCATTATGAACTGGGAAGACCCCTCACGTACCAACACCTGCACTTAATGCATGTTGGATTCCATTGACCCCACTGACTTGGATCACAATAGTCACACAAACAGGGCTAACAGTATGCAACACAGAGTTAGTCTCTAATGCCAATGTTATGTTTCCTAATAGCAGAGTGGTGACTGTCATAGCACCCATGCAGATGGACAATCCATGTGCAAATGCTGAATCCTACACAGATGAATCTTAAGCAGTCACATATGTGCAGTGATTGTGCCATTGAAACAGAACCAGGATTCAACCCAACACAAACAAGAAGGCAAACTGGTGGTACCATGCTTTAAACTGTACCACAGAAGGTAGTAACTGTTGCAAGAGTGAACACACATGAGTGTAAGTGATTCCTGGTTAGCCTCAGTAAGATGCAGATACACCATATAAAACCACAAAAAACTACTGTGAAACTAATCAGCCACATTTTATGAGGCCAAGCACAGAGCATTCTATAACTGTGTCATTAATCATAATGGCAATGACAAGACCTGCCGTGCTGCACAGCACTATGGCATGGGAAGTACTGCACCTACAGAAATAGCACCCGTTCATCCAGATAGGGTCTTGGAGAACCTAAACCCACTCCCACCTACCCCTCAACAGGTACACTTAGTAATATATCCATGTACAGGGCCCCTGTAATAACAACTATGCAGGTGCAAGCTGCACTCTCTAAAGCCATACATACAGCTTTCATGGGACCTGCAACATCCCAGGGTGTATCCTACACAAATGTAGGAACAATCAGCTATCCACATACACATCATGTTCAATCGTAGCTCCATGTCAGGCTGTGTACACACCGAATGGTGCACAGCAACAGTTATCACACCCCACAAAGGGGGAGACACCATTGATAATGGGAAGTAGTGCACAACTACCCTGCTAAGTCTGGTCTGTAAGGTCATGAACCATGATCAATGTATTTGATGTACTCGGTACAGATGTAGATGACATTTGGGTTGATTCACACTGCATATCATGACCTTGCCAGGTCATAGGACACCATCACCCATACTGTGTTCCAGCTACACTCAGTAAACTAGGTGTATATTCCTATGTCACAGGAGTGGTTGGCAACTGGACTGCTGGTAGAACCAACACTACAGAAGGTGTCTGACTAATACACGCACATACCAGTGCCAGCCACAGTAATACAGGGTTCATTCCTGGTACTCCCCCTCTTTGTTATCTATACCGCACAGACTAACACAGACAGCATCAGCCTACTGATGTTTGCAAATTACTATAAACTAGGAGCAATAGTCAACTCAATGTGTGTTGCGTTCAACATACTGAAGGGCCTTAGTTTGTCAGATGTGTGGTGTGTGATGTATGGCCACACTCTGACAGCTAAGTATTGAATTGTCATCCCCTATGTTACAAACCCTGTCTCCATGAACTACCACCTAGGCAGCAGTCAATGTAATGGGAGCTGTGTTTGGGATGCAGCTGGACAGTACTCTTTCCTTTGATAGTTACTTCACCACACCAGACAGGTAGTCATATGTGGCACCCCTAATTATGACAAGGTGCCATCCAGGAATATAGAGATAATTGCTCAGCCTTATTCAACACCCATGTGACCCTTAATAGATCACATATTTCCTTTAAGGGTTGTTGCCCATGTGTAGATGGCCTACACTGCCCTTTCCAATCCCTAGCTGCACTATGTAGCATGCAGCCTACCCTGAATAAAGCCATGTACAACCCAGAGGTGTTGGACATGCTACACTTAACACATCCTGATCCCAAATAAACACATACTTCATGGACATCCACCTTTCTAGTACAAGGATCACAACATGCCTGACAGATCTCTTCCCCATACACTTAATATACTCTTGCCATACTAAGCATCCATGTCCAGCGAAGCTGCACATCACCTCTCTCTGTGACATGGTGTGATGACCGCATGCCAAATATATCAGTAACCCTGTGGATCAGTTCTGTGGCACTGCTTGAACTGGCCACTGAAACTTACCTGTCTGTTGCCTACAGCTAGGTAATCTGCCTGCCTAGGCTCATAAATGGCCCAGGGCATATAGCCTACTAGATCACTATGACCATACATGCTATAGTTGATATCCAAGCCTGCAAATGCCATCAGGCTAGATATTTTCCCATGTGTTACACATGTGCAACACAGGCAATAGATGGCAGGATGCTATGCAGCTGTACAGTGCCATGTAGATGTATATGGCAAAACACATACATGCTTGCAAGTCTACAGGGTCACAGGTCATGTCCCTAATGGCTATGTATGACTATATATGTGACATATACACAGCATTAAGGTCAATTGCATTAATATGAACACATCCAGGCATGTGCTGATAGGTAAAGACACCAATACAGGTAAACAGACATGCCCACGTCAAGACAACATCCACATGGTGCATGAGCAATGTCATCACATGACACATACATATATGGTGATAACATCACATCACCAGTAAGTGTCAAATGTGTGTGACTTATACATGTCAGTGGTGCTACTGTCATGTAGATTTGCAAAGACATATTTGTAATCTTAATAAGTGTGATACACATGTATGTTCAGCTGTAGTGCTGTACTTCTCTGTGAGTTACTGTGACCTGTCTCCATCATTATGTCTTCCAGGTATGCCACGTAGCAGACTGCCGGTGTACAGCCGCTTGAAGGATGAGGTCCTCATCCCATACCTCCTCGACAGCCACCCAACACTCTTTAGCCATGTGCCACAGGAAGCACAGCAGCGGGATGCCCTGTGGGAGGAACTCTGCAGGAGGGTAAATGATGTTGGCAGTTACAATCACACCTATCAGCAGGTGCGCCAACATTGCACTGACCTCATAAGATGTGCGAAACAGCGTGCTAATGCAATTGCCAGGGAACAAGGTGCAACAGATGGGGTGCCACTCACCCAGCCCCCACTCACACATACCAAGGAGCTACTGGCCAACCTGGAGACACCTGCAAACCTCCATTCACAAGCTTTAGCTGGTATTGTGGAGGTGGGTATCTCTCAACCACCGAGCCTGGAGTTGCCTGGTAAGTCATTACTGCACATATAACACAACTATATTTCACATAGTTACATGCTTTACTGTACAATATGTAATGTAACATCATATGCAAGGCATGTATGCACACATGCCACATAAAATAGTCTGCAACTCTATGTATAAACAGATGTGCATACTCCATAGTATAGTGTATTGTACTGGCTTATGTGCTAACATGGACATTGCACCCTGTAGCTATCACACAGGTGTGGATAATGATCTTACTGCTGGGCACTCTGGTTTAGGTACCTCAAGCATTTTGCAGTGACAGGAGCCTGGGTCAGGTGAGATTGTTATTATTTACCAGGCTTGATAATGCACGGAACATATTGATTGCATGCTATCTGCCATAACACACATACACATAATGTATGGTGGTCCTGTTAATGGACACTGGTCAGACCTGCAATGCATCACAGTGTTTACTCATGTGAAACAATTGAAGACTATATGAAACACCTACACTAAACCTTCCAAACTGTCATTGCCAGATGTGTGGAAAGCAGTGAATACAATGTTGGAGGTGTGTTCCACTGTAGGGACAGGTACTACATATCAGCACTGCACATGTTGTGAATGCAAACAGTACTGCACAGAGAGCATTTGGGTGCACACACTCTAAATGTGTTGGAGCTGGAGTATGACCGGCCCACAGGATACACGCTTGTGGATTATAGCCTTGCTATGAATGTCACACAATGTCATGTGCTATCTGACATGTCCATGACATGTAGTGGGCTGACTGCAACAGTGCTCAACTATCCTGCAAAACATGTCTCACATCCCATACATACCACCCTTTGTCTGCATAATCCTGTCCTCAGTGGACCATATGACATCTATGGGTGTATGTTACATGGGATAACACTGACATGTGAAATAAGATAGCCATCACAACCATTGGACAGAACATGTGTACACATGGCCATGGAGGATGGCCAGAGACATGAAGCAACAGACACAGTAGAAGTGATGTACATGTGTGTACACCCTGTTATACACTGGCTCGACACAATACAACTACAGCCTTTGTGTAATGGTGGTATTGCAGATGTGAAACACTAAACATCATACAGGCCTGTGCACAGCTTGTGTAGGCATAACATGAAACCACCGCATAACATGTCTTGAACATCTTGAGTGTGTCACAACATGGACGCATTCACCTATACAGTATCCAAATACATACATGTGTTGCACAACATACACATACAACCATAGCAGGACACAGATACAGTACATTCACCTTGATGGTGTCAGACTTCACTGTCATGCCTGCTCCTCATGTGTGTGAGGTACACAGATGGCATCAGTGGCGGCTGGTGACTTCAAATCACAGGGGCTGGGG
>NC_056737.1:914440463-914452963 GCF_019279795.1 Protopterus annectens
ATTAGTAACATGTCCCTGCATTGGGACACCATTACCGTACTGTAGATCGGAAAGGACATCATTGTGTTACACATGTGTGCATGTCATTCAACATGTCAGCAGAAGACATGTCATACTACATGTGATTGGCAATGTCATACTCCACACAGCAGGACGGTGTACTGTAAACCTGTGCTGGTCTGTGGCACCATTGCAAAGTAGGGACAGCCATGTCAAATGTGTGTACAGCCACATGCACAATGTCTAGACTAAACTCTGGGGTAGGTGGAATAATGTTGAACAGACATGCACTGCTTTGGGGGAGATATGCAAACTAGTGCTCAGGAAAACATAGTATGCAGTTGACATACCCTATTGCTCATGTCCTCACAGATAGGGGCGGTGGCCAACACAAAGCATCAGTGGCAGATGTACAAAAGTCAGCGATGGTCTGTTAACATGTGGTGTATGTTGCACACACCATGGCAGTGCGGTGCAATAGTACAAAGTGCATGCATTGTGTTGCAGGTATGGGTCATAGGCTACTAACACAGATGGTGCAATACAGTTATGTAAGCTAACCACCACTATAATTGTGTAAGCTGCATGCCATCTGCTATAACACATGCATGCCATTGTGTGCAACTCAGGGATGTATGATGACTACCACTATAATTGTCTAAGCTGAAACTATAGTTGTCTAAGCTGAATTCCATCTGCCATATCACCTGTGTGACTGTGTGTCTGTGTGTGTCTGTGTGTCTGTATGTCTCTGTGTCTGTGTCTCTGTGTGTGTCTGTGTTTGTCTGTGTATCTGTCTGTGTGTCTGTGTGTGTCTGTGTATCTTTCTGTCTGTGTGTCTGTCTGTGTTTGTGTGTGTGTCTGGTATAACTTGTAATGTACAGTTCTTGTCTTCCACTCACAGTTGTTGATGTAGGTGTGTTGCCCTCCTGCGGTCCACCTGATGTTAGTGTCCCCACAGACTCTAGCAATGATGATGATAGTATGATTGAGACACAGGCAGGGTTGTCAGGGGCTGAATCTATGCCATTGGTTGCCATTCCACCTGTCTCCCCCTCATCCTTGCACACAATTCCCCTGCCTACACATACCCCATCACCACTGGCCATAGAGGAAGGACAGTTGGTTGGTGGTAGCATGGAACAGGGAAGAGTGGAGACTATGGAAGGTGTACCTGCACACCATGATCCCAGCCAACTGACTGGTGATGTCCCACACAGGCATATGCCCAGCACTGCTCTTAGGAGGACCACTGGCCAACATGCCCCTGTGAGACAAAGCACATCAGCTGGAGTCACCAGACGCATGTTTTCGGCTGTAATGGAGGCACAGGCACGTGCTGAATGGAACAACAGAGAAGGTCTGAGGCTTCAGAGGGCTGCTGTCCATTCATTAACTGACAACATTCAGGCACTTGCAAATGCTCACCATCATCTTGCAGATGTTTTGGATAGACGATTGGGTGACATGGTGGGAGTCTCGACCGTGGCATGTCAGTCCTCGAGCGTGGAATGTCTGTGCTGGAACATCTGGTGGGAGTGAGGCATCGGGCACAAGGACGTAGGTCAGCTACAGCACCTGTTGAAGGTCTACGTGAACATGCTACTGCACATGCCCGCTCCCATAGTGGTGGTAGCAGAAGCAGTGCAGCTGGTGCTGTGCAGTCCACACAAGGACACAACAGGCCATGTGCACATAGTCCTGGATGGTCCCAACAGGGACACGATTCCAGTGGACATATGTCATCAGACACTACCAGGCAGAGGTCCAGATTGGGTAGTGCCAGTGCAATTCCTGGCAGGAGCAGGTCACGTGGCTGTGGCTGGACACCATGAACTGTGAAACCTGCCTTGTACAGTCTGCAGTTGTCAATAATACCCCTGTGTAGGCCAGCCACATGCCAGACCTGTGTACATGCATACACACACACCAGAAACAAATGTAGGCCACCTCAACACACACACACACACACACACACACACACACACACACACACACACACACACACACACACACACACACATGCCCAGTGATATCACAGGCACTAACACACACCCATGATGTCATCCAATGGCACAGCCTAGGCCTCTGGTGAACATTATCACCCTGTGCATATGATGATGCCTGTGCCGCATCCATGTCATCCACACCATCAGTGCAGGGACATGCTCATATGGTCTGATGCACAGGGTGAACATACTAGGTAGACAATTGTAGATTAATATTGTTGAGTAGTGTTGACAGGCAGCAGGCATATGGTGTATTGCAGTTTTAGAATGCATTTTGTACATTTGACAGCATGTATCATGTGTAACAACACTAACAGCATGTTGATCTTGACGTTCTGCCTTCCTCTTTCATGTGTAGTTGCATGTGCTGGGGGATGTCGGTCCTTGTGGTTAGTGTCCCATATGTACATGTTGTCTACCCACAGGTCAGTATGACAATACCTGCATGCACTTTGTAGCTTCCACATCAAAGTTATATTCTCCCATGTTTCAATTATGTTTACTGTTCTAATTATCCAACAGCATGATAGCTGTGTAGTAAGCTACTGTGTTCAGATCCATCACATCCATAGTGGGTGACATCACAGGTATAGTTACCTGGAGCGCGGAGGAGGTAAAAGAGTGGTATGTCGGATGACAAGGGAACAGGCCAGTGGAAATAGTGGCTTCTCATTGGGAAGCAGTAATACCCACTGCCATGACAGCATGCAAACACAGAAACACCCACACACTCAGGGATTCACAGACACAGTAACACACACTCTGAAAAACACACTCAGTTGCCAGTATTCAGATGAGAACCCCTGCCTATGTGCATATCATCATTATAGTACTATGCAATTACAAGGCATGCCACAGAGATTATACATATACAGGTAGTTGGAATGGCCTAAGATCGAGTACATCGACAGGGATACTACAGTGCAGTGAGTGTATGTGGGGAGAAGGGGTCAACAGGTCACACCCCAGGGTGTACATGTTAACAGTTGGTTAGAATTCCCTTCTACAATTAATGATATCAACAGGGATGCTAGATTGCATTGAGTGGATGGAGGGGGCATTAACATTTCACTATGGTAAAATGCAGCCTCCAGGGACTGGACAACCATACACACAGACAGCCACACACACACACACACACACACACACACACACACACACACACACACACACACACACACACACACACACTGTGGCATTCACAAAGATATACACCTATGTCGCACACACATACAGACACTTTACATGTGTGAGGTTTAACCACCTGCCTATGCCTTTCTTTCTACACTTCACTCTGTACTGGTGTTAACAGCAGTGTTCAGGAGAGTGATAATATGTGGGATGTATTCCCAGCCATACGTGACATATATGGACACACACACTCCCACATGTGCCAGTACTGTGAATCAAACACCTGCCTATCTCATGATAGGTATTACAGAAGTACAGCACTATCGCATCCAGTACAAAGCTTACTGACTCTTCTTTTCCAACTGTGTTGATATATGCACAATATATGCACAGGGGTGGTATTACTGTTACTGGTGTCATGAGATTTGCCTTCAGTGTAACCCTTACAGCATTCTACATTGTCTGTCTTCCACTTCAATTAACAAAACCTGACCTTAGCAGTTACACAGATTATTGTCGGACTGGTTGTAACACACCAGTGAGCTGTCCTCAGTAATCATTCATCTGCAAAGAAGCCCCACCACTTAGTAGTCATGTCCAAACATCTGGTCATACCTCATGTACGGCTTACTGTACTTAGAGCATATCACCATATACAAGTTGGCAATGTTGGGGCTGTATTGCAACAGCATGATGTACAAAGACAACAGTCACCTTCAGACATCAGACACTGCACACACATGGAATCTACACAAACATCAATACATGTACACATATGCGGTCTGCATCAGTAAGTGCACTAGCAGGTCAAGAGGATACATTCCACACCTTCCCCACGCCATGTGTGAAACATAGCTGAGCATTACACCATAATGGATGTTGTATTCATGTACTGGTAGGACACCACCACCTTCACCGAGTAGCCAAGTGTACATATATAACAACAGCACATATCAGCGAGACATACACAGCATTATTCCATGTCATGCTCCTACAAACTGTTACTTGACAGTTCCATGGTAAAGCCAGGGCACTGTAATGGTCAACAGTGAGCACATTATATTTGCCACACACACCTCATGTTTACTGAAAGAGTGCCAGCAACATGCTTTGTTAGAGCTAGGCAGTACACTCATACTAGCATGTACGAGGTCTGTGGCTTGTAAACATCTCACCCCAGCATGTACTGGCTATTGTGGTACTAAGGCTAATGTCCAGACAGCACACAGCATGCATGGCTTGCAATTGTTGACATGGGGTATATGTAGGAGCTGTGGCCACACATGGCTGTACATGTCATGAACATATCTCCTGTGCCTACTCAGGAACATACAGAGCAGAGCTGGATTTCCCTGAGTCTGTCAATACAGGCCTTGTGTAGGTCCTATGATCCTGTTATTTGGGTATGTTTGTAGGCATTGCATTAGGTGGACATGTCTAAAGACATACATGCCACATGGGGTGTTGTATGATATGATAGGTGCCATGGGTGACCAGTAGAGAGGGAATATTACCTCTGTTAACATAGATATCAAACCTTATGTACTGTTAGCATGCTGTCTGCCATGTGCATGTGTGTAATGACTGTAGCCACCTGTATGTAGAAAGGATAGCGAAAGCTATGGTAATGTTATTTATGTTGTATGAGTGAGGGATGTACATATCCAGGGCAGGTACAGTTAGGTCATATCCAACCATGAGGGTGTTGTTTACTGGTGTACAGCAACAGTGGACTGTGTTAATGCTGACAACATCTGAGGGTCTCTGGTATGTGTACAACTGAGCTGTTTACAAACAGTGGTATTATTGCATTGCATAACACATTATGCAGCTGTGTCTGTACATGGGTACTTCGCACAGTTGATGTAGGCCTAGGTGCAGTCCACCATTCGAGGGCTATCTGGTGGTCTACCATACTACGTCATACTACATATGGATGATTGTTGGTAGTCTGGGGACAAGATGGTGGATGTATATGAGGATACAACCTAGAATGCAGCATTTGCCACTGTCACCTGTACCTGACTCATCTGTGATGCATTATGTTTGAGTAGTGGTCTTTACATGTGTGTAGCCTTTATGAATATATGTACACCACCACCTGGAAGGGTCCATGCCACTGTTATGGCTCACATGTCTGGATCTGAGTTATAGGATAGTAGTGCAATTGTGCACTACAGAGCCTTCAGCCAGGTGTTCCTCACTGCACAGATGTCAGTATTCCCCATTGTATGTTCTACATTGAGCAAATGGATTACTAAAGCCACACATCTAGCACTGGTTAGCGTAAGCATTTAATACAAATGTCTTGTAGGTGTCAGGGTGTTACTTCTGGGTGTAGGACATTTGCCTTGGAATGTGGCTATATGGGTAAATGCAACCTAGGTATTATCCACACACGTGTGAAACATGGATGCATGTGCTCTGTGTTGAAGGCTTGTTGTGCAGTCATGACAGCCTGGAATGACAGACACTGGACAACCTCATAATAACAGCAGGACATTGGCTCATTGTTTTGATCTAGCAGTTGCCACTTGTACCATGACATCACTGCAAGTAGCAGAAATGTGCTTGGTAGTAAATGCCTCATGTAAGGTGACGGACAGCAGCAGAAATTGTGTATATGACCAATGTGAGATATCCTTAGGGTAGCAGTCCTGCTAATAATGACCACTACTAACACAGCTGGGAGAGTTCATCTTGACCCCTGCACCTCAGTGCTATTACACAATGTGGCTCAAACATTATGCTTGCACATGCCACTGTTCCACGTATAATGCCTCTGTCCACAACCTGCTATTAATGTATGCCTTTCAGGGCAGCAAGGTGTGTGACACATGCTGTAGGTAGCATCTGCCTGTGTGACCCAGATAACCTATTGTCTGTCATGTGCACACATGCATGAATGTGTATACTTAACATATATATGTCAGTACTTCATGTGCATGTATGTATGTGTATCACAAAGCACAGACACAGATATATAATTTATGGACCACATACAGGTATCAGGTAGTAAACCAGTATGATGTGCATATATATATTGACAGGAAGATGTACATAGCTGTAAACCTGTGTATTTACAATAGGAGTCCATTGCAATGCGCTCTGTACATGTAAGTGTATGAGCATGCACACTGTGGCCTTCTGTGGTTAGAAACGGAGTGCATCCCAAACAGCCCTGTGCTACTAAGTTTATGAGTGTACCCACTGCCACCTTGTGTAATTTGTCAGTGCATCCAACAAGCCCTTTGTTACTAAGTGTATGATCATGTCCAGTATAACCTTGTGTAGTTGTAGTCATAGTGCATCCCAAACGACCCTGTGCTACTAAGTGTATGAGCATGCCCACTGTAACCCTGTATAGTGATAGTAGTTGTTCATTCCACAGATGACCATACTCCAGTTCAGGTTCCTGTTGTGCTACAACTATATCTCTCAAGGCTACCTGCAGATGATGTGTCTTGTTTGTGCATACAGGTTGTAATGGACACCTACTTTAAACACATAGGTTTACTGCTATGTATTTCGTGACTGTCAGTCTCCCTGTTGTTGTCCTCAATCTTACAAGGGCAGTCTGACTGCCTTGGAATGTGTAACCTCTGTGGCGCATCTCATAACTGTGTAGTACTGTAATAGTGATCTGTAGATAGGCAGGAGTTCTGATCCCACCACTGGCAACTGTGTGCATGTGTTTGTGTGTGTGACAGCAAATGCCAGAGTGTGTGAGCCAGCAAATGGCTGAGTGTGTTTGTGTGTATGTCAACAAATGCCTGTGTGTGTGTGTGTGTCAGCAAATGGCTGAGTGTGGTTGTGTGTGTGTATTTGTGTCTGCATCCTGTCATGACAGTGGGTTTTGCTGCATTCCAAAGAGATACCTCCTTTTGCACTGGCATTTATCCTTGTCAACTGCTAAACCTCTCTCTTCCCCCCTCCCCACTGCAAGTAATCAGTCCTGTGATGTCACCCAGCTCAGAAGTAGAATCAGAGTAAGTGTAATTGTATGTGTTCTGTGGCACATACCCCAACTGCATACCACTGTACTAGTTACCTTTACATAAGCAAGATGTGTATGCACAATACTGGCGAGTGTGTGCGTGGTTGTGTGTGTGACTACCCTGTAGCCAGGCATACACATGTCTTTTAGCACACCATGGTAGCCATCTGTGGTGACTGGTGTCTACAAAGTATTATATAGTTAGGAATGGTAAGGAATACACAGTCAAGCATATCTACAGTTGGGTATGTTATTTCCCTTTGTCACTGTTGAGCAGTGACACAGAAGTGATCGCTGGGGTGTAAGTCCATACCCATCATTCCCCCACCCTAACTCCACAATCCCCGGGGTAGATTACATTAGCCATCATTCCCCAGCCCAAACTCCACATACACAACAACCATCCCTTCTCTGGTGAACTGCTTAAGATTTAAATGTTATAACACAAGAGATGCCTCTGTTTTGTGTATACATCAGTTCCTTTGGAACCCTTCTGTGTCACAAAGGGTTTTCAGACGTAGATATATATATATATATATATATATATATATATATATATATATATGTGTGGTTATGGCAGTTGTACAGCTGTAGACTTGTCTGTTGTTTCACAGAGTACAGTACATTCAAGGGTACTGTACATATGTACACAAAGTGACTGTCCCATTTGCTTTCAGTACTGTGGAATACCTGTAGTAAGATGTACATTATAGACTCCATGCAGCATGTATACAACTCATATGGCTTAGTGGTACTTCCAGTGCCTTAGTGTGCATGGTCCAGGGTTCAAGACTTGTAAGCCTTTATGATACTGTCAATTAGGACTGCATAAGACAATTTTAAGCAGTTGTAAGCAGGTGTAAATGTGTTTTTGTAACAGTAAGCAGTGGGTACATGCAGGTGACAGACATGTACAACTCGCAGTACACTTGAAATGCCCTTCTTTGGCAATCCTGCTGATGTCACCCACCTACGAATATACCTCTGGGACTACTGTATCCCAGTAATCTCCATGGTGTGTGCTGTAACTGCATAATGATGTAGTGTATTAAGCTAGTTTGGTAGGTATTCTAATCCCAGACAGGTCAAGTGTGTGTGTGTGTGTGTGTGTGTGTGTGTGTGTGTGTGTGTGTGTGTGTGTGTGTGTGTGTGTGTGTCAGCCTGCCTGTGAAAGAAACAATGTTTTTAGAGTATGCACACTCTTTACAATTCACAAACCCACCTTTGGCAATCCTGTTGATGTCACTCACCTAGAAATACACCTCTGGGACTGCTTTAATTCAGTATTCTCAGTAGCGCATGCTGTAACTGCATATTGCTGTAGGGTGATAAACTTGTTAGGTAGGGGTTCTATTCCAAGAGAGACCTACTGTGAGTGTGTGTGTGTGTGTGTGTGTGTGTGTGTGTCTGCCTGAGAAAGTAACAATGCCTTTTAGAGTATGCACACTCTTTACAATTCACATAACCACCTTTGGCAATCATGCTATTGTCACACACCACGTAATACACCTCTGGGAGTGCTGTAACCCAGTAATTTCCGTAGTACATGCTGCAATTGTGTAAGGCTGTAGTGTGATACACTGGTTAGATAGGGGTTCTATTCCAAGACATGGGTGTGTGTGTGTATGTGCTTGACAGTCAGAGCCTGTGTGGAGGTGGCTGTGAGTGTCTAAACACTGGACATGTTGGAGAGTGGATTTTGTAGTTTTCCTATATGGTGTCCATATTATATGTCACAATGTCCACCTCACGAAGAGTACAGATGTCAGTCAGCCAAGGGACTGTGTTGGCAAGGCATACCCCTGCATCTGGCAAAAGGCCTGGTGAAGAATATATGCAACCCTACTATTACCCGGAATACGATCTGATCCCATGTGTCGTACACAAACACACTTGCCTAGAATATCCCGCTATGTTGCTAGTACCCTGCACATTGATGACAGATAGTAGGCATGGTGTGATTGCAGTGGGCTGCAGAGGGCATGGAACCCTGTACAGCAGTACAAAAGGCACATAATTGCGGACAATGTGCCTTCACTATGTTCCCCACTGGATGCCTGCAACATATGTGGTGCCATCAAATGTGATCCACAGAGGCCAAACAATGCCTTACACATGTGTCCTGTATGGACCGATGCCACTGACACCAGGGAATACCTGTATCAAGCTATCAATGCAAGTGCAGGGTCAACCTGCTGTATATAAGCAGGTCCTTCCACACCAGGCCAGTATTGGCATATCTGAGGATAACAGTCTGTGTACACAACATGTGCCAGCCAAACCAGGTACACTTGTACATGTCACTGTACATTATTGTGGGGCGTGCACATCCCAGGCAATTTCCATGTCAAGGACTATCAAACACAGACATGGCATGCATTGCAAAGCTATGGCCATACACAATGGTAACCAGGATTTCAGGACAGTTCATACAATACCCATCTGTGTGGGACATTGTAGACACTACACCACTGTACCACACTGCACATCATTGTCAGGTGGTGTGATGCCAAGGATTACCCCTCACCCAGCCTTATACAGCCATCTTACACAGCCAACCACTACACACCCATGAAAGAATGCACATATGCATGTCAGTACTGGCATCTTGTATCTGCGTGTGGGTTATGATGCTCTCAACCACAGTCACACCCAGTATAACCCCCATTGGCATACTGACTGATGTCAGACACATTCACATGTCCTAGCCCATAGAACCTCCGGATATCCCCTGTGGTGCATGTAGTACCTGTGCATTACTGCAGTGTGGCAAACTAAGTAGCTAGGAAGTGTATTTGTGGGCCTGGCAAAGTGTGTCAATGTGAGTCCATTAGAGAGTGTAGTTGTGTTGACAATGACATCCATTCATATGGACAGCCATGTGTGCTACACCTAATGCATGTCTACTATATCTCTGTTGCAGATGTTGCTCACCAGCACACATATTTGTTCTTACAGCACACCAACATGTCAGCTTTGTGGCACATGGAGTAACTGCATGCACTTGTAATAGTAATGACTAATCAGTCAGGAGTTTGAACCCCTGTACTGGTAGGTGTGTGACAGACGATGCTTAAGTGTTAGTCTCCAAGCCCTTCTCTGATGTACTTTGACTCTGTCTTTCCCTCTCACACACTCTCTGGTGGATGTGGAGTTGTACACCTGCTCAGCATCAGCTTGCGTTTTGTAAGTGATGGTCATGATCAGGTGATGGCTTCTGCACCTATTGCAGTCCTCCTCTAGCTGATTGCATGTGGAACAGCTGTGATGATGTTCCCATAGCTAATCGCATGGAAACACAGTACAATATCTAGGAACAACATGTTGGTGTTTGCCCATGACAGTCGCTAAGAGTTGTACCTGTATCTGGTGTTTGGTAAACAGCATCACAGATGATATCTGGATGTTCCTCCAACAACATACACAGTGGGTTATAGTCTAAAGACTGGAGGGTGATGTGCCAGACATGACTACAGCATGTAAGTGTAGCTATGCTTCATTGAGACTACTGCCAGTTTAACAAGTTGTGTGTGGTAATGGCTATTCTGCATGTTTTAAAACTGACAAGAGAGTGCTCTGTTTGTGAGGGACCCCCATCTGTAGGGCCATCTGTGGACTGGTCAGTGTGTGGAACCATTTGTTTCCTGTGTTACTCACTGAACACACAACTGTGAACTGCAGGAGCATAGTGTGAGGATTGCAGTCAGTACATGGTGATAGTGATGAGTTGCTGCCATCGCATCCCTGATTGGACATATGTCACATGAAACAGTGGTATGACAGACACTGTCTGGGGTTCTCAGTGACATGCCAATAATGGGCCACTGTTCATAGCTGTAGTCACAAGTCTTCTACACTTTGTACAGATGTCATGCAGTATATATGCATGTGTTGTGCTCTCTCTCCAAATGTATACCATCTGTTGCATTGGGCTGATGGTCATATCTATGCATGCAGTTATAAGTAATCCTGAATGCTGTTGACTATTACTAAGCCATATCTGTGTTTAAACTGCAACACCATAGGCTGTATGGGTTTGGAGGTCCTGGCAGAACCTCCTGTCCCACATCAGCTGGCCATGGCACCATGCACCAGCACATCTGAGGCCCAGCCTTGGACCTCCACCTCTGCAGGCTCTGCACCACCTTCTGGTGGTACCACCACTGAGGATGGGGCTTGTCCCCCCTGGGAGCAGGTCCAGAGAAGAACATGTCCGTTGACATACAGTCCCATACGTGGTGCATAGAGGGTTCAATAAGAGGTTTTGAGGCCAGATACACCAGCTCGAGGGCAGAGTGTCACATTTACAGGGTGAGCCTTCCGCTCCTAGACAGCCCCCAGCACTGCCACCTTTGCAGCTGTTTTGGTGCAGTGGTCACTGCCCATGGCTGGGAACCTCCGTCCGACTGTTTCCATCTGGGGGCTCATGGGCTTGTGACTGCCAAACACTCCTCCCTGTCCAAGATGTATCCCTCCACGTGTCATATACCAACCCTGTATGCTGTCTTGTCTGTCATCCTACCCAACCTATCCCCCAGGAGCATACCTATTCTCCTTCCCCCGCATCCCACTCTCACCCTATGGAAACAAAAGGCTAATCAGTTCCTAGACCAACATTTACCCCATACATAGCTGTCTATTTCACACACGTGTCCACTGGACACATATAACCCTTTTAATATGCATCACAACATACTCCAGTTGTCCTCACCCCTGTCTCTCAGGCACACGATCCTGGTATGCACATGACTCCTAAAGGTTCCAGGTACACATGATGTGGACGACCCCATTGTACACACAACACTACCGGTCCCTGTATGGTTACCCCATTTACCTTTATCATGATGATGATGTCGCACACAGCACCTTGCAAGAGTACTGTTCTCACATAATGATTGGACTGCTGTGTTAATGTAAATAAAATGCACAGAGTGATGTATTTAGCCAATGTACAAATGTTTGCATGTATTAATGACCATGTCTGTCTGAGGGAGTCTTGATATTACATAGGACACACCACTACATAATACAGGTGTTGCTGGTGTTTCCCTTTTCATTCCTTTGTAATGCTTTGTTGTCACATGGGATGCTCTTGATATATCTGTATATATATATATATATATATATATATATATATATATATATATATATATATATAGATATATATGTATGTATCTATATCTGGACATAAACACACACACATACATCTACATGATGGAATGCATTTCCTACACTGTTGAATGACTGTGCTGAATGATATGTTTGTGATAAGATCCGATGCCTGTATATCTGTCATGGCTTAGTGGTAAATCACAATAGCTGTGTGTGCAGGGTCCTGGTTTCGAGCCTTGCAGAGGCTGTTT
>NC_056737.1:914457963-914477963 GCF_019279795.1 Protopterus annectens
TGAATGATATGTAAGTTAAATATCTCATGCGATACTCTTATGTTGGTTTTACAGCAAAACAACATTCATTCCACATGGAAAATTATATGTGCTATTGTTGGGCTCAAACAGTGAATGCCTGTTCATTAGGCGGATGCTCTAAACACTACACTATTGACATTTACGTTGATTCCGCATGTTTTTCTCTATTTGAATAAATTTGATGTGTAAGCTATGCTTGGCGGAGGGCAGCGACGTGCAAACACGCGGCAATTTGCTTACACCTTCGATATTGCAGCAATTCAAATGTATAATAGGGACACGGGGAATCTAATTGTGAAAGTTCTAGGGACAGGGCTTAACATTCCACTATGTGCTTGTGTGTTTACTACTTCGATTTTATTTCACTGTTTGTGGACACTCCTGTATGCTTAGCATACATTTCGGTATCCACAGACACTGAATTACAGACTTACTATTAGAGGCAGGCTCTACTAGTAGACATAGTAGGTTTTGCAACTGTCGAGGCATGTTTACGCCTCCATAGACCACTTGTACATGCTCTCTGCACTCGCACACATTTCCTGTGCACGTCGAGGATGTGGCGGAGCGCCCTCATACATATTCATATGGCACTGCTGCACCATCTGTAGTAAGGACGCTCAGCACAAGGCTAAAACTGTCCTTGCACTGAGCTTCTTGAATCCCAGGGATAGTCTTACAATGAAAACAGACTTGACATTAAAGCTTCTCTACCTATCAAACTCACATTCACTGAAACAGCATTGAAACCCACATTCAGAAAAAATACATCTGCCCAGTGGCGGGTTAAGTTGACCTTTGGGCTGTTTTCAAATGATAGGCCCCTTGCACACATCTTTAGGATCATGCAAGAGTTCTTTAATACAATCAAGAAGGTGAATCAATTATAATATATAATGATTGAATTATATCCCTTGTATAATACAGCACCACTTGATAGAGCGTGTTTTAAAATTATAGTTTTGAACATTTTGCCAGTAAGCAATGAAACAAAACATATGAACCAATAATGACCAACTGCCCAATTCAGAACATTTCAACCATAAAAGGCCACTCACACTTCTACTATTACAATCGACGAATATGCACAATCTCTGAAGAAGTAAAAGTCATCTGAATACTCCCACATTAAAGAAATCTGAAACTAATGAAGAGGTTGTTAGAAAACAACTTTATATTTCAGTGTTTCATCTGCAAATTCAGTGCCTGGTGCCCTTGAAGAATAAATTGTCTATGTTACATTAAAAAATGGTAAGCTACTACTTTGCAATAGGGAATGGGTGTCAAGCTGAAAAACAGGTTCATAGTTACTATGCACCTCATCCAAAGGAGGACATACTCAGGTCTACAGCACCCCAACCCCTTAAAATACAAATCTATATGCCGTGGGAGTAGAACCTATAGTCCTCTGCATCAAGATGCAAGTATGCTATCTGCTGTGCTACGAACACTGCTTTAAAATTCTATACAACAATAGTGATACCGTTTGTTGAACAAAACAGTTGTACATTTTAAGCAGACTTAGCATGAGCAGCAGTAAACTTTGCTTCCCTTGAAACTCACAATTCCTTGAAAATGCACTTAAAATAAATTCCACCTGCTAACTCTAACTAGGGCATTTCACTCTCTCTTACACACACACAATTCCCCCAGTAGTATGTATATATATATATATATATATATATATATATATATATATATATATAGCAGCTTATATATATATATATATATATATATATATATATATATATATATATATGTATATATATATATATATATATATATATATATATATATATGTATATAAAACAGCAACACACACCCCCATATCAGCGGAAACCAGTAGCATATATCTGGAGAAACACAATCCCAGCATACGCAGTATGGATATATAAGAGAAATTTAAACACGGTCCCAGTATACTCAGTATGGATGTTTAAGAGACATTTAAACATGGTCCCAGCATACGCAATATGGATATATAAGAGACATGAAACAAATTTAGTGAGTCTCTTATCAACTACAAATCAGCTTTATCCTTGGTTCATCAAGCAATGTGTTCATGTAATTATTGTTTAAGCAAGGCAACTCTCTAATATTTACTTTATTAGTACACCTTCCCAAAACAGTGGGAGGAATCAGTCATTACACCTACTGCAAGTGTAAGAAGGCTAAGTCATTTCTGCCACATTTGGGTAAGCTGCTTGAAAAAGAAGTTAAAAGTCCAATTACCTGTTGCATTTCAGAGTGGAAACAAAACAAAATCCCTCAGCAGTATATATCAGGAGAAACACAATCCCATTCCCAGCATAAGAAACAATACCCCAGTAGCATTATCAGCATCTTCTTACCTGCAAGAAAGTTAGGGGAAAAACTTAAGAGCAGGAGACATTTTGTGCTTTCAGTTTGCATGGTTCAGGAAATGGAAGTTTTAAAATTTTGCGCTTTCTGTTTTAGCACGACGCAAGCACACATTAGTCCTCCTTAAAGATGCCCCCACCACCATAGAGTTTTTTTTCAGTTGTTGAAGGATGGACATAATAAGGTAGTTTTGTAAAAATGGGAGGAGGCACTACCTCCACATCACTCTATGGTTCCGGTATCCTTGTGCAAAGGACATTCTTAAAGAGGAACGCCCATAAAATTTTTTTTTTTTTAATTAGAGGAAAATTAATCTCCTGGCCAGCCTGTGCCAGGGGGATTCAAGTGCACCCCCTTGCACCTGCCTGTGAGCGCCCTTGTCTATCACTCCTTGAAAATGGAGATAAGGTCTAAGAGTGGGTACTGGCGTGGCATAAATGGCCATACGGCCTAGTTGCCTTGTGCATTCCTTGATTATATGATTCTGCACTTAGTAATGATGTTTGTTTAAAGTGGTAGCAACACCAGTCTATTTTTTACATCAGACTTAAAACTCATGTGAAATATGCAAATAGGTAAATTATAAAATTTAGCTTGTTATGGTGTACCTAGTGGACAGAGTTACAGAGTTAGGATGTATCATTAAATTTATTCCTATACTTAGAATAGCTTTGTTGTATACGTTCTGCTAACTTCATGTGTATTTCTGATATTACACATGCCGGACCCTGTGTAAAAATGTGTTTGCTAAATTATCTGTAGTTAAAAGGGATGTGGTGAAGGAGGCCAATGAGGAGCCTATACCAGCCTTCCCATTGCCATTGAGTACTGTCTGCTTAGGTGGCTTTCTCACAATCGTACAGTAGGTAAAAAAGGCTGAAGCAATCAAACTCAGGACTACGGGAAGCAGATCACAGCTTTACTCCTTTTTGCTAACTTCCAGAATAACAACCTGGGTCCACAAGCCTCAAACTTGCAGCCTAGTACACAACCACTACACCACTGAGGTACTGCACAACCCTCTTGTTGATTTCTGCTTGGGTCATGACTGCAAAACTCCCCTGAATCTCCAAACTACCAGTTTATTAAATGAAATTGATTCAAATAAAAGACGTTCCTTTAGAAGAGAAGAACATTCAGCATTAGTTCAAGTCATGTGACTTAACACTTAATGGAAAAATAAATCAGAGTAAATAGAGATGAGCTTTATGATTAGTTAAATACAGAGAAGGAAAACAAAAATGATAATTTATTAGCCTTAGTATGAAATGTATCTGAAATAAAAAAAAAAAAAAAAAAAAAAAAGGTACTATAACTTAGATATTATTTCCAAGTCATCTTTCTTTAGAACTACTCTCATACATAGTTTGTTCCCATGATGGTTAAGGACTAGCAAGGGAGTGTCCTAGAGGTACTAAATATGGATCCCCCCATATTGCACATGAAAGTTTTATGTTTAACTGGGTTACATTTTAACACGATCAGCCATGAAGTGGCCCTAGATAATGAATTAAATCCATACTTGCAAAGGCTGTTCATCTTGCCCAGGCAGTAGATAGTCCCACCTAATTCAAAAACATTTTCTTTATGTTTCTGTGCATAAGTATGCTAGATTACCAAAATGACACACTCTTGAATGTCCACAGTAATAGTGAATTAGGGTCATCAGTATATGAGTCCTGCTACTGACACATAGGTTGGGAAGATGATGCCTATGCTATTGTATGATTATCCTGTGGGCTTTATTAAATTTAGGTCAGCGAATATTGCAGCTAGGTGACTCTTATTGTTACATCAGTATGCCATAATAGTGCAGGTCCCTTTGATGCTTCTTAGCCTAAATGTTTATCAGTCTGTTGATACTGTGGAATGGCTATAGTGCTGAGAATGTAATGGACAGATATAGAGTGCGCAGAGCGACAAAAGAGTGACTTTCAACTGATTTAAGTATTTTTTTCTCTGCATTTTTCCTGTGACTGCTATTTTCCACTGAAAAGTGAGTTTCTAGCATTTCTGTGCTCTAAAAAGCTATTTTTGCTGCATACTATAATCGTTTTACTGTTTGCACTTTTTAAAATCATTGAAGTCATTTTTTGTGTTGTTTAACTGTTGTAGGCTACACACTCAAGTGTGCTAGCCTGTTCTAAGCATTTAAAGTGTTTTTTTGTGTACGTCTTCTGTACTCTCTGCAAAAAAAAAAAAAAAGAAGAAAACAAAACAAAAAAAATTCTTGTTTCCCACCTTTTCTAAGCTAGTTTAGTTCAGATTTCAGGTTCTGCTGAATTCAGGGCTGTGGTACAAGTTCCTATGTTGCCCATATCCTTACTTGGATAGGAGGAAGTTTCTCTGTTCACCAGTGAGAGTGGGGAGCTTTGAGCAGCCTATCTGTCTCTGGAGGAGTGGTCTCAGTCCAGTAACTAGTAGTTTATTGACTGTTTTGGGCTAATTTCTATCTATTTTCATCTCCCTGCTTTAAAACCCGCATTTGGGTGGTTTTGTGTGGCTTTGCACACCGCACAGCACTGGTTAGCTAGGGTTAAACTGTTCCAGGCTCCACAAAGTCTGCTCTTCAATTTTTCCCTTGGAACCTGTCAAACTCTCAACTTAAGCACTCTAACCTTTCTTTTACAGTCCAGCACTTGCTCTAAGCTATCAGTAAGCACTAATAAATGCTAACAGTACACCCCCCTTTTACTATACAGTAGTACAAGGCTCCCTATTCGTCCCTACTGGACAATCAGGAAAACAGTTAATTTAGCCATACAGGCATGTCCATAGGGCAGTTTCAGGTGTACTCTCCAGTCCAGCTGGTGAATCTGGGCATCTTGAGGCAATGTTACAATTGCCTCATGTACACAGACAACCCTCTCCTCCTTCCAACAAACACAAATGTATGTGAGAGATACAACTATACAGCCAAACTGGAAGCCAGGCTCCCTCAACCCAAGACTGGAACAGTCAGTCAGGAGGAAAAGGGAAATACTTGCACCACACTACCAGGCTCACATAGACCAGTCATATCTGCACCAGCAAACAACACACATAAATACACAAAAACATACACGGACGCTCTAAATAAAAATCTACCAAAGCAGCAGAGACCTCCAAAGTAGTCATCCAAGCAATCTCCACCCTCAAACAACAACCACGTATCACATACTTTACAAAGTCAGTGTGCCGTGCAATCACAGCCCTTAAGGCTAAATAACACATCCAATACACTAGTAATAGGTGACTCTATTGTCAGGCACACTGACATCCCACTCACTAGACCGAACAAGGAGAAGGCTACTGTAAGCTGTCTGTTGGGTGCCAGGATCTGCCACTTAACACAAGCACTCAGGTCACTCCAAAACAAGTACAAATATGACACTGTCATTGTCCATCTTGGTGTGAATTTCCTGAGACGTACCTCCATGGACTACATGAAAAGAGACATAGAGGAGCTCTCTGATCATGTAGCCCAGGCTGATATGACCCTGACTCTGAGAAGCATCTTGCCCTCACCAAGAATGTTGTCACAGTATAAAGATAAAATGATCAGTTTTAACAATTGGCTAAGCTATTGGTGTCGTTCAAAAGGGATCCAGTGTCTGTCAGCCTAGGATGACATGCTTGACAAGCCACGCTGCTTCACCAGAGACGGCTTGCACCTGTTGCCCTTAGGCTTTCGAATACTGGCCAAGGCTCTTGCCACCCCCATAGTGCCTTTTTTAGGCAAGGCTCAAAAGACAAACCCACCTCCATAAACAACACAAGTAACAAAAAACTGAGGGTAATGCTACTCAATGCCAGAAGTCTAAACCTCAAAATGCATGCACTTGAGGTACTTCTCAGCATGGAGAAAATTGATATCTGTGCAGTAACAGAAAACTGGTTCAAGGATCCAGAGAGCACCCCAGCACTACCAGGCTACAACTCATACCATGCCTTTCGGTCCCAGAACCCAGACCAGAATACAAAAGGAGGGGGTGTATCCATTTTCATAAAGGATACCCACACCTCCAGGTTAGTGGCACAGCACAAGGCCTCAGAGACCATCCATGTGCAGCTAACAGTGGGCAAAGCTGCTTTTCAGATCATAGCTTGCTACAGGTCACCCACCTTGTCTCAGGACCCACACGCAGCATTCCTGAGAACATTGGAAAATATGAAGGTCCTACCAAACACCATGATATTGGGTAATTTCAACTACCCAAACATTGACTGGGAAAACTACTCAAGTACAAACTCCCTTGCCCAATGCTTCCTAGAGTTTATAAACTCAAATGCCCTGAAACAACTGGTCACCACTCCCACAAGAGGTGACAACATATTGGACCTGATCTTCACCAACATAGGGGATCAGTGTTCCACACCAGAGGTAAACTTCTCACTGGTAAGATCAGACCATAAACTAATCACACTGGACATCAACATCCTGACCCCACCCACAGTCAAGGAAACCACTGTGAAAAACTTTTCAAAAGCAAACTTCACACTTCTCAAGCCCGAGGTGGAAAGTTTCAAAGCCCCCTTGCTAAAAGATAATGCTGCCCAAACCACAGAATCCTTTACAAATGCATTCTATGAGCACCTACAGGAATGCATGGATAGAGCCATCCCAAGTAAAACCAAGACTAACTCCTCCAAAAAGAGGAAACCAGTCTGGTGGTCCCCGGCCATAAATAAGCTATACAACAGAAGGAGGAAACTATTACATGATAGAGCAAAATCCCAAAAAGGAAAGGTAGCCCTGATCAGTATTAGCAAGAAACTACGATCTCTCATAAAATCATCCAAGGCCAGTTTCAAAAGAAAAATTGCCAAAGACACCAAAGATAATCACAAAGCCTTCTTTAGCTATGTCAAAAATCTAGGTGGCAACTCTCAGATCTGCTCTGAGCTAGTGCAAAATGGCAAAAAAATACACTGAATCAACTGACATTGCCAGCATCCTGGCTGAGAGGTTCATTGCAAACTTTACCCCCCCCCCTCACCCCCAAAAGGGCCCGTGTCCATCCCAGAAGAATGTAGAGCCCCAGTAATCACAGACACACAGGTGAAAACAGCCCTCTTGAAAGCCAAAAACACAGCATCAGTGGGACCGAATGGTATCCCAGGCTATGTCTTACACGAGCTCCAAAATGAACTAAACCCCCACCTAAATTAACTGTTCAAACTCAGCCTTACCACAGGCTATGTACAGCAACAGTTATCCCGCTCCACAAAGGTGGTGCCACAACAGATCCTGGGAACTATCATCCTATAAGCCTGACTAGCCTGATCTGCAAAGCTATGGAGTGCATCATCATGGAACTCATTAACAGAGACATTGGGAACCTTTAGACACTGGACCCTACCCAATTTGGCTTTGTTAAAGGCAGATCCTGCCTCCTAAACCTAGTTGACTTCTTTGAAACCGTTACCAAGGCCATAGATGAAGAAAAGGTAGTCTACACAGCCTACCTGGACCTTGCAAATGCCCTCAACACCATTCCCCACTCTGGCATTATAGATAAGCTCACCATCTTGAGCATGTCACGAAATGGGTTGCCAACTGGCTCAAGGATAGAACTCACATAGTCAGAATTGCGGATGCCATGTCTGACTCTAAACCGGTTACAAGTGGAGTCCCACAGGGCTCAGTCCTGGGACCCCTCCTGTTCGGTATATACTTCTCTGAGGTACAGGCAAGCACGGGAGGACTATGGCTGACCAAGTTCACAGATGATTGCAAACTGGGGGCCATAATCGACTCTCCGGCTGACACAGACATCCTCCAGAAGGGTCTCATGGAGACAAATACCTGGTGTCAGAACCATGGCCTCAAGCTAAATGCAAAAAAGTGCATGGTCATCCCCTTTGGGAAAAACAAAGTGCCCAAAAACTATCACATAGGTGGTAATCCACTAAGTATGGAAGATGTAATTAGGGATCTGGGGACCCAGGTAGATAGCAACCTCTCCTTTGATAATCACATTGCCAAAGTGGTTAGAAAATCCTTCTATGTAGCCCACCTAATCACAAAAGGGTTCACATCTAGATCAAGAGAGGTCATTGTGCCCTTCTACTCATCATTCATCAGGCCCATAATAGAGTACAATGCCCCATTTGGAATGTACCTTACTTGACACCTGCAACAGCTGGAAAGACCACAGATGTACCTCACCAAGAGGATCGTGGGCCTCAAACAGATGCCCTATGCAGCTCATCTAAAGAAACTCCAGCTCTACTCAGTTGCTTACCGCCTACTCAGAGGTGATCTCTGCCTGAGGCACAAGGCCATGTCCAACCTGGAATTAATGGACATGCTCCACCTCAAGAAAACCAAATCTCTTAGAGCCACACGCTCCAGGGTTTAAACTTCAGCACGATAATAAACAGGACATGTTGGAGGGATAGATTCCTGTCCCAGAGACTTCCCTTGCTCTGGAATAGAATCCCAATTTATGTAAGCCAAAGTCCCTCAATGACTCTCTTCAAGAGAAATCTTGACGAGTGGATGGGAAATCGTAAATTTACCCCTGGGATCACTTCAATGGCCCTGCTAGACAGAGGCCCAGGAAACTAATTTAAAAGGGAGGTGAAAGCCAGCTCATTCTGGTGAGGCTTATAAATGTCCTTGGGCAGATAGCCTAGTACCTACCTATGAACTTATGAACCTAATAACTGAGAGCGTAGAGTCAGTATATTAAGACTTCATAACTTTTTTTAATAGGATGATGTGGGTGATTTATGAATTGATATTGATATGAAGTCTAAAGCAGTGTTGGTCACAGAATTTCAGGATAGCAAGAATGCAGCTAGACTGGGTTTCACAAAGAATTATTTTATTTGCAGTAGATGTTGTATTACTTCAGACAAATTATGAAACAGCCATTCTCCTAGTATCCCATATACATGACATTTAAGCAGCAAGTCAGTTTCTTTTAATATCTATGCAGTTCAAGCTTTTGGGCTACAAATCTCAAAAAGATATTTTATATTCCGTGATAAGTTTATTAAGGTCTTGCTGAGTTAAGGCAGGTGAGCTATATTATAGGCGGACTGGGCATCCAGATTATTTATTTATTTGTCTTTGTTTGCCAGGAAAGTCCAACTGGGTAATAACCATTTTCATCAGAGGCCTGGGGAAAAAGCTCAATTTGCTTACACTGCATTATATATATATAGTTTCAGTTAAACAAAAAGTAGTTACATTTCTATTTACATTTATACAGAAACAGTAGTTACATTGATACAGATTTAACAGAAGTGGAAGTTACTAAAGAGAAAGCCAATTGCAACTTTGTGGATTGTACAGATCGCAGTTATATATAAAAAAATGTTGTTGTTTCAGTGAGAGGTTGAGCGTATGTATTTGGAGATTACCATATGGTGAACACAAAGTCAACCTTGTGATGAACATGTGCAGGACCAAGACTGGTTAAGATGTTGTTTAAGCAGTGGTTTAAAAATACTGAGCTTGTCGGAGAGTTTTATTTGTGTGGAGAAACTGTTCCAGAGTTTAGCAATGTACAGGGAATAGAGCGAGTCTCCTGCAGCATTATTTGACTTATTTGTAAGCAATAAGAATGTGTTACTAGAGCATAGGGCAGTAATAAGTTTTGCAATACAGAGAGTTTTTCTGTATGATGAATGGGTTTGTGTGCTGCAGTTAGTTGTGAATATGCTAGGTAATTGTGTAATTCAAGCCCGTTTAATTGTTTAAGGTATGACAATGGTGGGTCCTATGAGGGAGACTGGTAGCAAATTTATTTATTTTACTGTAGCAGGAGGCACATTTCTTTGTTTGAGTATTGTTTGTTTGTTAGGATAGGAGCGGCTTATAAGAGAGTTGGTAGTAAGAAGGTAGTGGCTAGAGTTTTTTTTGCAGTATCTGTAAGGAAGCCATTGATTCTATGAAGGATACCTAGTTTCTGGTGTGTAGATTTAATGGTGTGCAGTATATGCTAGTCATATTACAGGTTATCATCTATTATAATGCATAGAAGTTTACTGTGAGTTACAGTTTCAATTATAGTATTATTTGCTGACTTTATGGTAAACAATTGCATTTGATTTTGGCAACTTTTTTTGGTAAAAAGCATTACATTTGTTTTCTTGGGGTTGAGTAGGTGGTTTGATTTTTGAGCAAGGTTTCTACAAAGAAGAAAGATTTTTGGCTAATGTCTTTGAGCTTATTTACTGTTGAGGCTGCATATATTAATGTTGAGTCATCTGCATACTGAACTAAACTAGCATGGTGAATGGAGGTGAGGAGATCATTAATAAATACATTAAATGGGAGAGGACTCAGGATAGAGCCCTGAGGGACACCTGTAATAACTGGTTGAAAAGATGAGTAGGTATAAACTAGGTATAAATCCCTACGTCACAAGATGGGTTGCCAACTGGCTCACTGACAGAACCCACACAGTAAAAGTTGCAGACTCCAAATCTGACTCCAAACCAGTGATAAGTGGAGTACCACAAGGTTCCATCCTGGGACCTCTCCTGTTTGGTATCTACTTCTCTGAAGTACAGGCTAACACAGAAGGCCTCTTGCTAATGAAGTTTGCAGATGACTGCAAACTAGGAGCCATAGTTGAGTCCCCAAATGATGTGGACATCCTACAGAAGGGCCTCACCAAGACAGATGCCTGGTGTCAGAGCCATGGCTTGAAGCTCAATGCCAAAAAGTGCATTGTCATCCCCTTTGGTAAAAACTCTGTACCCATGAACTACCACATAAACGGCAGTTTACTTAATGTCGAATGTGTGATAAGAGACCTTGGGACACAGGTGGACAGTAGTCTCTTCTTTAATAAGCACATCGCCACAGTAGTCAGAAAATCCTTCTGTGTGACACACCTTATCACAAAAGAGTTCTCATCCAGGAAAAAAGAGGTCATTGTTCCCCTCTACTCAACACTCATTAGACCCATTACAGAGTACAACCCCCCTTTTGGAATGTACCTTACAGGACATCTGCAGCAGCTGGAAAGGCCACACAAGTACCTCACAGAGAGGATTACTGGCCTTAAACAGATGCCCTACACTGACCGTCTCAAAAAACTCCAGCTTTACTCTGTAGCATATCACCTACTCTGAGGAGATCTCTGCCTAACATATAAAGCTATGTTAAACCCAGAGCTGTTGCACATGCTACACCTAAAGAAATCCCAATCCCTCCGAGCTACACGCTCTAAGGACCGAAACCTTGTCACCACAATAAACAGGACATGCTGGAGGGATAGATTGCTGTCCCAGAGACTTCCTATACTCTGGAACAAGCTACCCATCTATGTCAAGCAAAGTTCCTCATTAGCACTCCTCAAGAAAAATCTTGATGAGTGGATGGGAAATAGGAAATACACCCCTGGAATCACTTCTGTGGCTCTGTTTGACAGGGGCACAGGAAATTAACTTTCTTGGGTGGCGTAAGCCAGGGAACCTTATTGGCTAGGCTTACTTATGCCCTTGGACCAATAGCCTAGTACCTACCTATGAACCTATGTTTTCATTTAGCTGCTTATTGCCTTCCAGATAGGTAACTAAGAACCCACAACAAGGAGTATCATGAAAGTCCTGTTGAGAGAGTTGAACGAGCACTTGCTGGCGTGCTACAGAATCAAATGCCTTTGACAAGTCTAAGAACATGGTGAACACAAGCAGAACATTCTTTTTATGTTGGTTTATTATACTAGAAAAATGTAGAAGTGCAGTAGTGGTGCCTTGCTGGAGCCTAAAGCCATGTTATGTTTCTGAGAGCAGATTATTTGAGGTTAGGTATTACATCAGCTGCATATGGTTGCATTTCTCTAATATTTTGGAGAGGGATGAGAATCACTACTAGTCTGTAGTTATTAAACTCTGTAGATGTGCTACCTTATTATTATAAATGCTGTTCACAGAGAACTCCGTGAATTATAATCTGCAACCACACTCTGATATTTTCACTAGATAGAATCTTCAGCTTATTTGAAGTGGGAAAATGATTACATTCAGTCCCCACTGCCATTCCTCCTGTCTGCTTTTGCTTAGCCAGCCATCAAAGCACTCCTAATATCACCAAAAATGCTATGATAGGCCTTTGGACAATTGATGGGAGATTGGATTCATAAGAACCACTCAGTTATATTCTATTGTTTTGCTGTGATATGGGACCAAAAAAAAAAAGAATAACAATGTGAGATCGTCACACAGAGGGACAGGTCAAGTCTGGGGTTTCTAGATTTTTGACTATTGGAGGTTGTCCCATCTGAGAAGTGGGTGCAGAGAAAGGATAAAATAAATGTGACTAACTCTCACATTATGATTGTTTAAATCAAAAGTTTAATTGCCTTTATGTTCCTGGTGAAGATCTGTAAATCTGGAACTTTCACTAAAAACGGAAACTAAGATATTGGGAGAAGCAAGATACCTTGTCTCCTGATTTATGGGAAAACGTGTTTCTCATGATCCCTGTAATAGTTAATTTTCTCTTGCAGAGAGCATTATTTCGAAATAGCTTAATAACTACTTTTATTCAATCAAACAAAAGCGATGAAAGAACTGGTATAGAGATTGCAATAATTTCCTCCCACAAATTACTACATTGTCAGATGAATGTTCTAACTTATATGAGTGTATCTCAGAATTATGCTTTTCTTATTGATTATCCTTCCGATTTTCCCAGCTAAGTTACATTAATTATGTTTATTCTTATTTTTCACAGTAAATGCTATAAACAGAAGGTGTCTCATGGAAAATGACTGGCTGGCAGCAGTTAAAAAGTATGGTTGCATGAACATAATGCAGCATTATGTCATGGCTCAGAATAAGTATGGACTATTAGATGGCAGGAATGTTCATGAGAGATGGATTTAACAATGTAACTTTTTACAGAATCTGGAAGGAGTCATATGATATGGTGCATTTGTTAGGCAATCCTCTGTAAAGTCTGGATGGGATAGTAAAAATGTGCATATGTATTGTGTTTATAAGTGGGTGTGGTGCTTTTGTTCCCATGAAGATTAAACTGACTGAAAGGTGAACAATGCTACAAGAGGTTGAACTTAGGAAGCTGAGCTTGAATGACCCTTGAGAAGTCATATACATTTGGTTCAAATATTGAGAATATGGATTTTGTTGAGTGTATTGGCTTGAAGAAATGCTGTTTAGTAGCATGAGTATCACAAGCTAAGTTTCTGGTGTCATTCTAAGGGGATCCAGTATCTGCTTGGGATGACATGATTGACAGACCTCGCTGCTTTGCCAGAGGTGGCCTGCATCTGTCACCCCTGGGTTTCCGATACTGGCTAAGGTTCTTGCCACCCCTATAGTGCCGTTTTTAGGTGGTGTTCCAAAGACCAAATTACCACTGCAACAGCTATAAATAAATGCAATCTGAGGGTCATACTGCTCAGTGCTAGAAGTCTTAATCTCAAGATGCACTCGCTCAAAGCACTCCTCAAAATGGAGAACATCCACATTTGTGCTGTAACTGAGACCTGGTTTAAAGCAGCAGAAAGCACCCATGCGCTACCAGGCTACAACTCATTCCACGTCTTTCGGCCCCAGAACATGGATCGAAGCTCCAAAGGCAGTGGTGTCTCCATATTCATATCGGATATGCACACCTCCAGACTAGTAGCCCAGCATAATGCATCTGAGATACTTCAGGTACAATTATCACTGGGTAAGACCGTGATTCAGGTCGTAGTCTGAAATATGTCCCCAACCATGTCCCAAGAGTCTCACTCCATGTTTCTAAGCACCCTAGAAACTATTAGGGTCCAGCCCGACACTCTCATACTAGGTGACTTCAACTACCCTCCATACACTGGTAAAACTACTCATGCACCAATACACTGGCCCAATGCTTCCTGGAATTCATCAGTTCCAATGCCCTGGACCAGCTCATTCTTACCCCCACTAGAGGAAGCAACATCCTTGACCTAGTTATTACTTACATGGGCAACCATTGCCCTACACCAATAGTCAGTTCCTCCCTGGTTAGATCCGACCACGAACTAATCACCATGGAAATCCACATCCTACCTCCCACCCGCCGCAAAGGTAATCACCATGAAAAACTTCTCCAAAGTTGACTTTGGGCTCCTGAAAACATAGATGGATAACTTCACGGCACCTATGACAATAGAAAATAGATGCATGACTACTGAATCATACACCAATGCACTGTACGAACACTTACATAAATGCATAGAACTAGCCATACCCAACAGAACGAAGATGCTCTCCTGCAAAAAAAAAAAAGGAAGCCAATCTGATGGTCCCCTGCCATTAATAAACTCTACAACAGAAGGAAGAAACTGCGGCAGAAAAAGGTGAAGCCTCAAGACTGGAAAAACTCCCTTATTAGCCTCAACAAAAAGTTGTTATCCCTCATCAAAACCTCTAAAGCCAGTTATGAAGGCAGTATTGTGGTAGCCACTAAAAACAACCACAAAGCCTTCTATAGTTATATCAAGATTCTACATGGCAATACCCAAATTTGCTCCAAGTTACCGCACACTGGTACCTTCTATACTGAGCCAACAGATACTGTCAACATACTGGCTGACAGATTCAGTGCCAACTTTACCCCCCCCCCCAAAGGACCAATCACAATACCAGAAGAATACCAGGCACACAGCATCACTGCAGCACAGGTAAAGCTGCATTGTCCAAGGTCAAGAATACAGCTTCCATGGGACCAGACAATATCCCTGGCTGTGTTCTACATGAACTACAAAGTGAACTGGCATCACATCTGTTTGCCCTGTTCACTCTCAGCCTCACCTCAGGCTTTGTCCCTACTGAATGGTGCACTGCTACAGTCATTCCTCTCCATAAAGGGGGAGCGACTACAGACCCTGGGAATTTTTGCCCCATTCACCTGATGAGTCTGATATGTAAGGCTATGAAGCACATCATCATGGACCTAATTAACAAGGATATAGGGAATCTCCAAACTCTAGAGCCCACACAATTTGGTTTTGTGAAAGGTAGATCATGCCTGCTCAACCTGGTTGACTTCTTTGAGACAGTCACCAGAGCTGTGGATGAGGGTAAAGCAGTTCATACAGCCTACCTCGATCTGGCCAAGGCCTTTGATACCATTCCTTAACTGGATTGTTGCACTGGAGAATTTCTTGTTTCCTCCATACACAATGACTTCAGACTTAGTTGTTATGTTTAAAAGAGAACTCTCTCCAAAACTGTTTTTTTTTAATGAGATGTGATTTTTAGATAGCTGTTTCCATCTCAGCATCACATTCAGTCATAAACACTGTGGACTTCACCAGCACCTCTGAAGTTTCTGGAAAGGTTTTGGCATCTACATAGTAATAATCTTTATAGTAATCGAGCCAGTCCCTACCATTATTACTTTATTCATTTTCTAATATTATCCTATTTGCAGTGATAGGATAGACAGAGGATCTACTGGCAACAAGTGACCACAAGACAGAGCAACAGTCCTAACTGTAATGCAAATTCATCACGGCACATAACTTACAAGTGCAAACACAAGTGTTCACAAGCACAAAAAATTACTGGCAATTTAGAGGCTCCACAGTTCACCTGTTAGCATGTTTTTGAGTTTGGGTGGAAATTAGACACTTAGGCAAAATTCCACATTGACAGAGGAAGAACATACAGCCTCACATTTTTTGTCTGACTTAGAACAGAAAACTGCTACCTCATTGATGAGAATAGACACCAGGATATTGAGCAGTTCCATGCCCTTCCCACGGTAACCACTGGCTTCATCCTTCTTTTTATGTTTATTGCAACATAATGTTTGAAACTTAAACTATAAATTTACAAGATGTTATTCCCACCAAAGTTTATCTATGAATAAAAGCAGACTTTCAAACCTGTGTCTAGATATATAAAATTTATTACATATCATTAGTGAATGTTGTTAAAAATAATACTTTATTAACATTAACAGACTTTCTGTATATGCTACTTAATAAATAACACATTCACCTTATAAATGTCAATATTTAAAAATTAACCTGTTGTAATGAAAAGAAAAATGAATTTTTAATGGTGAGTAACACTGCTCCAGTAATTGTCTTTATTATTAATATCTATTAAATCACCCCTTATCAACATGAGGGAAACATCTGTAATGTCAAAATAAAAAAAGGAACAAAATATATAATATATTAATCATATCTATTTATATCTTCTAAGATATTAACCATCAATATTTCTAGCTTTAATTGCCAAGTATATGCAGTCATAATGTTGTGCCATGAACATACCTGACTGTACCATGCTGTTATTATTATTATTATTATTATTATTATTATTATTATTATTATTATTATTATTATTATTATTATTATTATCATTATCACTGTTATTATTTTTTGTTCCCCTTCTGGTTCATTCTTTCTGGTTTGCTCAGTGCCTTATCCATCTCTGGGTCTACCAGCCTCTCCTACAGCCTCCAGACTATCTCAGTTCTAAGGCTGGGACCAGCATGGAACCTAAGCTCATCCTGGTGGGTCATGTCCTTGACTGCTTCCACCAGGAGATTTTTACATTTATGACCTTTTCCTTGATTTCCTTCTTCTCCCTACATTTGCCTATTACAGCTATTGACTGTTCTGCTCCATGGACCACACCTCCCCAAAGGAAAACACCTAAATGAATGCCACCACTGGAGTGAGCATGCATATCCTTGCTTGCCACTACCCCAATGTCAGAGATGCTAATTGAACATGGGTCACCTGGGCCATAGTTAGGGATTTAGCCATCTGCATCATGGCATTGGCTGAAACTGTACCGTGCTTTTGAATGAAAAATGTATTGTTGAATGCAAACATGTTTTATCTTAAAATAAAGTCTCAAAATTTTAAGCCAAGTTGGTGAATTTCTGTGCATAACTTTAATACTTTATTACAAGCCATTTGATGACTTTCTACCCTTTTTAATGTCCAATACTGGTATATAATGAATTGACATCTAGTGCAACCAAGCACTCCATATTACCTACTTTCACTTTTTGTAACTTAACTGCAAGATCCAAAGTACTTCTGATGTAGCCCTCAGTCAACTAAACTAATGATTTTAAAATAAAATCCAAATTGTTAGACACGGGCTTAGTGGCATAATTCACCACAGATATAACAGCCTAAAGAGAGGGCTACTAATGTTTTTATGAACTTCAGTTAGTCCATAAAACTGTGCCAACTTCCTTTGAGTCTCCATTATACGTTTACTAAATTTCTCAGATAGAAGCTCATTAAACAAATGATCACTCATTACTTGTTCATACTCCATGTATTTTTATAGAGTGAGGTGGTTCCTCCTTCAGGCAAATTCTATCACTAAACATCTCATTTACTGTAACAAAGCAACATTTCTTGTTCATTGCCATGACCATGTTTCCTTTATTTACTGCAAATGATTATTCTATTTTGAATCTTAAGAAATGCCTCCCCATTATTTTTAAAAAGGCAAATTATAAACAATGTTGATTATTAAATGCGACAAAATGGTAGTTGCAATGTGGCTAAATAATAATAATAATAATAAATGAATTTGAGGGTAGGGCATCTGCAGAAGCTTTGAATATATTGGTGTTAGTAATTATTTTGTTTAACTGAAGTAACTGATTCAGCAATTATGCTTTTATATATAATGTGTGTGGTTCATGAAAAAAAAATAACCTGATAGAAGTGATTCCTAAAGGTTGTTCCTATAACTTTTGTATTTCAGTAAAAGTAAGTTTTTAACAATGTCAATACATCTTCTTTTATGTGTTTAAATATAGTCATTCCAGTCACCAAGTAACCATTTGAAGTTTCATCTACATTTAATTTGCCTTCATTTAGCTGGCACAAATTTTTATGTTACCAGAAGTTTATTTATTTCCCCATGTCTTAATTTTTCCTTCCCCTATAAACAAGTTATCTTACAATTTTAGTCATAAAAATGGCTCAGTGGCATACTAGAAACAAAGTAAGCTTTTTGTTAGAGATGCATGCATCAGGTACTCAACTTATCACAAAGTGTGTATCTCACTACTTGTCTATCTTACGGTCATATATTTGTCTGTCTGTCTGTCTTAATTTATCTGACACATCTAGATTATCCTAAAATGTAGAAAATTAAAATTAAAGTTCTGGATGCATATCATATCAAAATGGCAGTTATTGAATCAATCCAATGTATTTTTTCTAGGAAAGAAGTTTCCCATCCCACCCCAAAAAGATTATGTTAGATTTTTCTTAGTGCAATTTTAATTGATGTGTCATTTTGCTACACTTCAAAGTATGTTGCATCTACTACTGTTGAAGTGTTAACTAATATTATCATTTGTGATGGATTGCCACCCAAAAACTTAAAAATAAATCATCAAAGTCACTCAGTATCGCTAACATTTATAGTACACCAATATAAACAACTACCTCCTTCAAATACCTTTGTGGATAAACCAGTCACTAACATTCCATACCCAGAAAACATGAAGTGCTCTAGGGCTATAATAACCAGTGAAGTACTGAACATTGTCATTTTAAAGTTCTGGATGAATATCATATCAAAATGGTAGTTATCGAATCGATCCAATGTATTTTTTCTAGGGAAGATGTTTCCCATCCCACCCCGAAAAGATTATGTTAGATTTTTCTTAGTTGTTGTTTCTTTTGGCTTTTCCCGGTTGGGGTCACCACAGCGGAACTCCGGTCCGCTAATGATTGGCAGTAGATTTTTACGTGCCGAGTTGCCAGCTCTGACGCACAACCTTCAACTAAGGTACGCCCATTCACGCATGTCTCCACACAGAAGACGCATTAGCTGAGAATCGAACAGGACAGTGTCTTACTGTGAGGCGACAACGCTACCGCAGCACCACCACCGCAGATTTTTCTTAGTGCAATTTTAATTGCTGCGTAATTTTGCAACACTTCAAAGTATGTTGCATGTACTACTGTTGAAGTGTTAACTAATATTACCATTTGTGATGGATTGCCACCCAAAAACTTAAAAAAGAAATCATTAAAGTCACTCAGTATCGCTAACATTTATAGTACACCAATATAAACAACCACCTTCTTCAAATACCTTTGTGGATAAACCAGTCACTAACATTCCATACCCAGAAAACATGAAGTGCTCTAGGCCTATAATAACCAGTGAAGTACTGGACATTGTCAGTATCTCAATGTCTTGGCTTAAGCCTGACTCACAGTCCCTGTAAGAGCTTCTGATTTACTTTAAATTTTCATATCTTTGAGCCTGATAAATATGGCGCTGAGACCATTCTCCTTTTTGTTAAGTATTCAGTGAACAGTAAACTTAAAGCCAGCTCTCAAAAGCTCACTGATAATGATGTTAAGTGATTGTTGATGTTAAACCCACTTCCTTTTCCAGCCTTTATCAACTGATGAGTTCTGATGAAGTCTTGACATATGAGATGAAAGTGTTAACTTTGGTTTAACTGTGGTCAGTGTTCATTAAGTGTTTTTTTTAAATATAAATACTTCATCGAGTTCCATGCTTGCCATCTGTTACCTTAATTCTATGGTTTTGGCATGCCATTGTTTGTCTGAAAAAAACTTTGCCCCTTTAAAGCTGAGACGATACCTCCAAATATCAAATAAATCTTTTTTGTTGTGTAAATCACGCCAAGATTAATTCGATCAATT